>NW_026734201.1:0-14652 GCF_028476545.2 Physella acuta
GTATGGTCGGTTTGGGCAACGCTTGCTCGGGCGGGTAGCTGGGCAACCTCCCTTTGACCAGTTGTACCTGGCGGAGTTTGCGGGTACCGACGACAGTCCAGCCGGCGATCGAACTGGTAGCTGCGATTCCGCTGGTAAATTGCCAATGGGCTTTTTCGCACGTGGCAGTTCTGATTCTGGCGGCAATGCACGGCACCAGCCGCCTGATATCGCAAATGCAGCGACCGCCACGCACATGAATAAGCAACGAGTTTTTGCGTACGATGAAGTTGTCATAACTCCGTTATCGCTCGATGAACAGCAAAGTTGCTCAGCTGACAGAATTTTCCTCAAGTTCGCGACAATTTCAGGCAACTATCGCAGATTAGTTGCGATAATTTTTTGTCCCCTCGTTTTTTCTCAGCGCATATGCCGCCCAACTCCATTGGAGACTATATCCATGCTAACCCAACGTACACCTGACCGGTTGACCGTGGGGCCAAGAAAATTATGTTGGTTCGCGGCTGCGTATCCAGGTCGATACCATGAGATGGCTAGTTTCATTGATCGTCGTGGGGATGGTCATTGGTAGTTCACCGGTACGGGCTCAGACCAATTCTTCGCCCCCGAGTGTGGTTGGCGATGCGTTTTCGTTCGATGTTCAATCCCGCTCCGCGTTCCATGGGCCTCATCCAGCGCACCAGCTACTTCGATGATCTGTTGCGTACGCGTGGTCGCTTGGAAATAGCACTGGTAATCGACGGCACGGACAGCATGGGCGAACAATTGGCTGGTATTCAGAGTCAAATGTCGAGCCTTGTCAGCGATTTGAAACGCGTTGTTGGCAATCAATTAGCGGTTCAGATGCTCATCTATCGAGACGTCGGCGCCAAGTCGGGTACCATCGCATGGCCACTGAAAGTCGACAAGCAATCGTGGGCGACCGATGATGCGGATATTGCTTCGGGCCTGAGCAAGCTCGTCCCAGAGTCGGGTGCGCCTTACTACTATGAGCCCGTCGATGTCGCCGTTCATACGGCGCTAACGGAAATGAACTGGTCCACCGATCCGACCACAACACGCTGGCTGTTTCTCATCGGTGATGCACCGCCATTCCAGTCCGGATTTCGTGAAACAGAAAACCAGGCCGAGCGCAAGTATGATACCGAGTTGCTCAAGCGAATCGCTGTCGAGAAGCGTATCAACATCTACGGCATTATCTGTCCTTCGCGCGAGCAAGACAGGAAGTATCACGAAGAAGTTTTGTCCGAGTGTCGCGAATTTTTTCAAGAGCTTACCGAAGGAACTCAAGGTTCGCTGCTGAACCTGACGGATCGAAGTACGGTTACCGAAGTTCAGCGCATGGCCGAAGTCGCTACTGCCAAGGGGCTCAAGTTTCCGCCGATCACTGCGGCTGAAATACAGAAGTTTGCCAACCAGGTAACGCAAGCTGAAAATCAAGATAAACAGATCATCGTTGCCGTGTTGCCATTTCTGCCGCGCCAAGAAATGGATTTCGACTCGAGCAATGCCATGGTGCGGTTGGCTGTGGAACTGCGTGAGCAGTTGGATTCCAAGGGTATCAAGACGAAAGTCCTCGATGATATCAAAGATGCCTATAAAGCGGTGGAATCATCGCGAGTCAAAGTGGACGATAAAGCCTTCCCAAGAAAAATGGGCACCGAGTTGAAGGCTCGCTACGTTATTTATCGCGACGAAATTCGACCTGCACAAGGCAACGCGATACGCATCGCAGTCTTGAATGTCGATAGCGGCACCGAAGAGACGGTCAGCGATCCGATCGATGTTCAGCAAACCGTTAGCGATATGAAGCCAGTTAATGTACGACTATGTTCTCAAGTTTTGCAATCGTTGGCTACGAAGACGAAAGGCCGTGGTACGCCAGTTGCGCGCATGTTCGGTGAAGGTCGCTTTGTGACACGGTTGATCTCTACGTCAGAAGCAAGTTCGCGGGCTGTAGAGATCGCCCGCATCAAACTGCAGAGCTCGCTGTTAAAGGCATCGCATAATGCCGATCAAACAGAACTCACTGAAGCATTGCAGACTCTGGAAGGCGTTAGCAATATGGACAATGATCCGCTGTGGAACAACCTGTTAGCCAACG
This sequence comes from Physella acuta, assembly GCF_028476545.2. Classification (NCBI taxonomy): domain Eukaryota; kingdom Metazoa; phylum Mollusca; class Gastropoda; family Physidae; genus Physella; species Physella acuta. The sequence goes on from NW_026734201.1 coordinate 2,105, forward strand.
CGAGTTTCGGATTGGCTCTACATGCCAAAGCACAAGGCAAGTCAAGTGATCGCAAACGGTACTTGGAACAGGCTCAGCGTTATGGCGAACAGGCGACCAAACATTCTAACGATGACGAATACTTTGGCGATCGTTACTTCTTCGAACAGAATTTTGCCAAAGCCATCAAGTCTTATGAGTCGGTGTTGGTCAAGAGCCCGAGTGTCGATGCGCGCGTGCGAGCTCATTGGATGCTGATTTTTCTTTATGCCGGCGATTGGACCAACGCCGCCGCCGATTACAAAGACCCGGTCAAAGCACGCAATCATGCGTTGGCCTTGCTGGCCAGTTATCCTGAATCGCCGGAAGCTCAGGCGCTCAAGAACATCCTGCATTGGAATGAACAACTCGGTCGCACGATGTTCGCAGAATTGCCGCTAGAAGAACTGGCGAAAAACTAGGCAATGCTCTCCACTGGGCTTGTCCCAGTGGAAGCAACGACTGACAGCTACCATTGAACTGCAACCAATATCCAGTGTTTTTCGGCTGCTGCTGCGTCCACAATTGGATAAGCGATCGACTCATTACGCTGTCGAGGATTGCGTCGAGCTTGGTTTGACGGCATTTATTTTTTTCGCTTTGACTGCGGCTGAATACATGAGACGCAGCTGTTCAAAGTCGTAGACGTCGAAGTCACCGTTGCTGAAACCAACGATCAGCCGATCTCTGGTCAAGTGTATGCGTATGGGCTGGCGATGCGCCGTGGCAAAACGAACACCAACGGCATCCTTTTCGAGTGGCTGCAGATAAAGGCTGCGATTTTCCGTACTCCAGACCATCCAGCCTTGCATGTCCTGGCCCGCTGCGCCGCTGAGAGTTGTGCAGCAATCGACAACGCCATCTGCCAGCGGTGCTTCGACCAGATTACTGAAGTTCGGCAGGTCGGTAAACACCAACGCGCCTTTAGATTTGGAGCCGATCGCTAACATCAGCTTGTTATCGCGGGCTTCCAGTTGAGCGTAGTTGGCGCTCCAATCGGTCGCGGCATCAACGGAGTCGCTGCGAGCCAGGTGAGGCGTCAAGTCGATCAGCTTGAATTCACTCGGGTTGTTGAGGGAGAATTGTAGCAACTGCAAGAAATACAGGCCCTCGTCGTTCTTCTTCTTCAGCGTAACATAACCTTGGTCACGCACGGTTTGAAACGAAAAGAGACTATCGCTTACCGCAAAGTCATCTGTCTCTTCATTGCCGATGTTCAACTGAACCACTGACTGCATTGATCCATCCAGTTTGCCGACATACAAGTGCACCGGCACTACAAACGCTGCTATCCATTGCCCATCATCGGACAATAACGCCGACCTCCGCTTCTCGCCAATATCCGGTAATTTCAGTGTTGAATGATTTTCATTCAGGGAAACCAGTTGTTGCTTGGTCCAATTAACCAGCGCTGCTTTGTCGCCGCCATCGGCCAGCGCGAGGTTGATCCAATCATCATTGGCGATACGCGCTTCGCTGGGCAACTGCCAGTTTGGCGCCGTTGAGAGGACGGTTAAAGCCTCGGAGTCGACCGACCTACCAATCGCCAATAGTTCGCCATCGAGCGCCCCAAAACCTTCGAGATCGCGCAGCGTCAGCGCGCTCTCGAATTTGCCATTTTGACTTTTGCCAAGCGTGAACGCATCTTTGTCGCGAGTCAGTGCATATATGGCGTTATTCTTTGCCGGTATAAATGGCCAACGAAAGGGGATGACTTTCTTTACTTGCGAACGATGCGAGTACAGCGACCCAGGCCATGATAGATCGGTCTCTGGTCGAGCCGCATAGGATTCGGCCAGCTTGTCGCGAGCCTGGTCCCACTCGGTATTCATGAGCGAAAAGGCTTGCCGCTCTAGCTCTTTCCATTGAATCGGTTTCGGTGGGATCACCGTCTCGAGATCGCTAGGATCGCGGTGAATATCTCCCGAATGGACGACGTCACCACCTGAATCTTGCTTCGATGGAACATTCGATTTGTTGGTCTCGACGGTGTTGAACCACACAGCCGCGCCAGCCAGGCCAGCCACGACAGCTCCGCCTGCGGCGACTTTCCACCATCCAACACCCGGTGGTGCTTCTATCGATGCGTACAGTGCGCTGACCATATCTTGAGCGGACGCGTAACGATTGGCTGGTTTGACGGCGGTAGCACGCGCGATCACGCGTGCTTCAGCTTTCGGTAGGTCGCTCAAGTCCAGTACACCGCGTCGTCGCTGGTCCATCACCGCCGCTTGCGACATGTTCTCAAACGGAAGCTTGCCCGTGCGCAGTTCCAGATAACTAATTGCTAGTGAGAACTGGTCCGAGTACTCCGTTACTTCATCCGACAAGCATTCGGGTGCCATATAGGCAAGCGAACCGCCCATCGAAGTTTTGCGCGCAGTGGAAGCCTCCAAAATCGGACGCGATACGCCAAAGTCGCACAGGACAACCGATTGACCCATCAACAACAAATTCTCCGGTTTGACATCGCAGTGACGAATCGCCGTGGGACCGTGCCCGAAGTCGTGTTGTGGCTTGTTGAGATAGTCGATGGCTTTGGCGGCGTCTTCCATGTAACGCAGCAACTCATCGCGCGGAATGCCAACTTCCCCTTGCATCTTGTATTCATGCAGGAGTTTGTCCAAACTCTTGTCGGCAAAGGGCATGGCAATGATCAGCGTCGATGCGCGATGTTCGGTAGGTACCACGGGTACGCTCGTTAGCGTGCCACGTACCGTTTCCAGCAACATGCCCTCCATCACTTCATCGTCAGGAATGATCTGGCCGTTTTCATCGAGCAGCCAGATAGCCGTCATTTGCAAGAGATTAGCATGGCGAAGATTTTTCAGTGGCTGAATTGCCCGATATTCTCGACGCCCTTGTGTTTGTTCGAGATTCAGGAATTTGAGCGCAGCATTCGTATTGCCTGGCGCGCTAGCTTGCCAAACTTCACCAAAGTTTCCTCGGCCCAAAAATTTTATGAGGCGATGGCCAGTGACCAGTCGGTCGCCCTCTTTGTACATATGTCTCTGTCCTTCCCGGTTACTACATTTATAACTCGGTTGATACCCAACCTGTATGGGACCACTTGGGATCGTTCTCTGTGGGTGCGAGATAGAACTTGACTGTACCGGACGGTTTGCGTTTATGGTACCGGTAGCGAAAGACAATTGTGCCGTCTTCAATAAATCGATGAGCCACTGAGTCAGCCGCAGGCATGCGAGCCAACAAGCGTTCGGGGTTAGAAGCGTCGGCGTTAGAGCCGGGTAAGGGAGCGTTCTTGGGCGATCGAACTACGTTGATGTCGATGGCATAAACGTCGTCCGGCAACTGTTCAGCTTTCAAACGTACTTGCGATTGCCCGACGTTGATCCACTTGCCAAAGCTCGTCGACTTGAGTTCCAACTCCTGATGAATCGTTGGCCCGGCCGGATCTGAGAATATCCAGAAGCGCGCGGGCAAGACTGTATCGCCGCCATTGTTAACGGCCTGGCTGAGAAGTTCGCCATCAAACTCAACGCGGCCCATCGGGCGGTTGCGTTCCAGCTCCCAAGTCACATCGGGCGACCAGAATTTCGCCTTCGGATCGTTAGCATCTAGGCCTACTTCGACGAAGCTCCATTCGGGGCGCAGTGTTTGATCGATTTGTGACCGGGAGTCCGCGCGATCGATCAAAAAGCGAACTTCGCTGGCACTATTGCGAGCTCGGTAACGCCAGGCGCGAATGCTTGTGCCTTTCAGTGTCAGTGCGTTTCGATTGGGTTCCGCAAACGGAAAACGAAAGCCTGCTTTGCGATCGTATTCGATCAGTAGTTGATCGCCAGCATACAACGTAAATTCTTGTTCTGCCGTTGGAGTATGTTTAGGGCCAGACTGCGCAGTGTCGCCGCGCTTTCTGGCGACAACAGTTTTAAATTTTTCTTGCGGCGCGTCGAGCTTGAAAGTGATCTCGGTTCCGAACTTCGAATACTCATCGCGATCGCCTTGCTTGAGTTGACCGGCATGGATAGCTGCAAACCCGAGCGGTTCGACCGCGTCTTCTAGGCTTTGGCTCAATTGTTCGGCTTTGTTCAGAATCATGTAGCGACCACCGGACCGCTCAACGATATCTCGAAATCTCGAATCGGGTGTGCCAGCGCTGGCGCCTCGGTAGTAGAGTACATCGAGCTGTGTGTTGGCGTGAGCGGCTAGCGCTCGAGCCACATCATCAACCGTCGAGCGATCGGCGAGACCTTGCTTGGGTTCGATGACTCTGCCACTGTCTTTGCCGGTAGCGACGGTTTCATTCACGCCGTCGGTTATCACGACGATGCGACGCTGTATCTCGGTAACGTTGCGTGAACTTAGCTCTTGCGTGCTCTTGATAATAGAGTAGTAGAGTGGCGTGCCACCAAACGTTTCCAGTTTGTCGATAATGCTCTCGATCTTCGCGATTGCGCCTTCATCAGCATCCGCGAGAGTGGCTGCGACCACAGCATCGGTACTGACATCCCCGCGCGAGCGCAGGTTGGCGGGCACTCTCGAGTTTTGATCAACCGTCAAGTTGGCGGCATCACCGCTCCACCTGGCCGAATGGCCAAAGATTACGAAGGCAATTTGTAGATTGGGTCGGCTGCGCAGGTCTTGTAACGTCTTGCTCAATGCTTGTTTGGCCAAGGCGAACGGCGCTCCACTGAACGAAGCAGAACAGTCGAGCACAAACACAATTTCGGTAGGTTGCGGTGCCGCCACTACCTTGACCAAGGCTTCACGATCGGTGGTCAAGTTTTGCATGACGAGTAATTGCGTTTGCGGATCGCGCGCCTCCAGTGGCTTATCGCTGGCGTGTCCGCGATAGTCGACAAACATTTCGGCTTTTGTGCCGGGCTCAACTTCATAGACAAGATCGGTTTTTTGTCCGACAGGTATACCTTGAGCTGCAGTTGGTAAGAGCGTCGGTCCACTGCCGTTGATTCGCAGGTCATTGCGCCATGCGCGAGCTTTACCAGATGGAAATCCGTTGGTGTCCAGCGGCATGCGCTTGCGTATGTCCTCGGACTGGCCGGTGGACGCGTCGCTGCGCAGCAGGCCTGCCCAGAGACTCGATTGCCGTTTGCGTTCCTCTAATGCCAATTGAGCTTTGTCTTGCAGGCCTTTAGATACATGTGGCAGAGTTGCTGACGCCTTAATAAAGGCCTGAGCGCAGGCAGCGAAGTAAGGTTCATCGGCGCGCACGCTGGGAGTGCGCCAAAAGTCGGTTGCCAACTCTTGAGCGCGCCACAGCAAGTAGTGTTGCCAGGCTACGACTTCTTGTTGACGGGCTGCGTCGAACTGCTCCTCTCGACGCGCGGTGAAGTTGGTTAGCAGTCGCACCAAACGCGCTTGTTCAGCCAGTTTCGCAGCGCCCAGTTCAGCCTCTTGGACCAGTCGACCTTTGGTCGTGACAATATCGTCCAAGAGTCTCTGCCATAGATTCGAACTCACACCACCATCGGCACGTGTGTCGATCTTGGCCATGGCTGCCAGGCTCGAGACGCTGACGCTATCCAATCGCAGGCGATAGCCAGTGATCAATCGTTCCATCGAATCGCTACTTGCCGATGGTCGACTGCTGGTTTTCGAACCAAAGTGCGCACGGACTTTCCTGAATAGTTCAGCGCGATTGCTCGAGTCCAACGGCAAACGATGCAGTTGTACATACGCATCGCGCAGGGCGTCAGGCGTCAGTTCAGTCGTCGAGCCTTTTTGTGAATCGATTACACGGGCAACCGCATTCTTGTACGCGTTGCGCTGGGCGGTGAGTATATCGGCCAAGGGACTATTATTGACTCGCATGTTGTTCGACAGCCGTTCATGTGCGATCAACATGTCGGAGACCGGATTGGCTTTGGACTGCTCCAAGGACACGAGTTGGTTGGCCAGCAGCGGTAACTCATCGGCAGCTTGATCGAGCGTCATCCAGTTCTTGCCTAGTTGCTCAATCATTGCCGCGGCTCTGGTTAGTTCACTGGCATCGATGGGCTGCACGGGCACTCGCGCATGAATACTGTCGCGTTGCGTTCGCAACTTTTGATGAATGTCTTCCAGTGCCTGCCGTGCCTGATCGTCCAAAAGTACGCGTGGTTCTTTCTCAATCGTACGGTAAATGGCATTTATCGCATCGAGCCTGGTCAGCAAATCAGGACCAAGATCGTTGACAGCCTGGTTGGCATTCCAGAGTGGACCAACGCGTTTGACATCTTGAATCAACTGTTCGATGATCGCATCCTCGCAGCGCCAATCGCTTTTCGCTGCGGGCTTGATGTTCTCCAGCATCTCGATGTTCTCGCTGGTCCAGTTCGCTGGATTGCGTAGCCACCAAGACCAGCAGAACTGTACATACTCTTCGTAAGTTGCGTTCTCGGCTTTAAAGATCGGACGGCTGGCACCGGGAGCGATCGGCGTCATCAACCAGGTGCGCGCCTTATCCGCATAGGTTGGTTTGATTTCTTTCTTCGGAGTGCCAGTTGGTTCTGCAGGTTTGCTGTCTTCTTTCGATGCGTTGGGATCTGCTTTCTTGGAATCAGCCGAGTCAGTATCAGCCGGTAGCTTTTTATCCGGCTCCGGTAATTCGAATCTTGGTGGCGCGGCTCGACCGAGAAATCTCGAAGCTCCTGGCAAATCTGCCGAACGCGTTGCGGCTTTCTCCATGGCTTGTTTGGCAACTTCGAGCAACTTCTCACCGCGGGCCTTATAAGCCTTGCCGCCCAATGCTAGTTGCTCGGCATGCGCGATTTGATTGCGCACTTGAGCGACCTGCCATGGATCGACGCGCAGATAGCCCTCGCGCCATTCATTAAAGGTCTCCCAATATCTGCCCAGCTTTTCAAGTTCGTCGACGGGCGATCCGTCGCGGCGTTCTTCGGGCTCTTGCGTTAGTTGTTCACAATAGGCCAGCTCGAAGTCGGCTTTACTTGCATCACCCCCGCCACCCCACACGAGCAGAGGCTCTTGCACGGCGGCCCGCGTTGCTTGTACGTAGTCTTTCACCTTGTTCGAGACATAGCCATGCAACTCTCTAACGCTGACGACTTTATCTTTGTTGCCTTGCGTGTCGGCCAAACCTTTGAACCCGTATTGGACATAGGTTCCAAAGACGGTACCGCTGAGTTCCGGGGCGGGCCAACTGATTTGCCGAGCCCCAGCGGAAAAGATCACGGCCAGTTTGTCATAGCTGACCTTTTCAACTTGCGCTTTGGCTTTCTCCACAAAGTCGACAACATCTTTCGTTTCATCAACGGACAAGAGTACTCCAGGCAGGCGTGCATCTGGTAACTGGCGACCCAAGTCGATCATCAACAGGATGCGGCTATCCTGGCGAGTGTCCACGATCAGTTTTAACAAGTCATCCAGTGGTGCTGCACCTTGAATAACTTTGCCCGATCCATTGACCAACGTATCGTTATCATTCGTAGCAAAGACCAGATAGGGCTTGCCATCAGCGCCGACAACCCCGTGGGCTGATATATAAAGGACGAGCGATTTATATTTCCAGAACCAGCGCGGGCCGCCAGGGCCACCTGGCTGTGCCTTCTTCAAGCTGGAAGTGAATGTGTTCTCCCAGTTCGTAAAGTCCTCTTGCTTCTTGACGACTTTGCTGCAGCGCAGTGCTTCCTCTTTCGAGAAGGTACCTTGGAATCGATCGGCATCTTCTTCGGCCCACGAGTTGGGTTGCCATGGCGATGCATAATCTAAACCGACAAAGACCAACATGTCTGTAGTCTTAGCGCGCAGTGTTAGCCAGAACGCAAACATACCTGCTGCGCCGATCAGTACAACCAATGGCACAAACCAGGGTGGACGCTTCGTGCCGATCTTGCCCGATCCTTGCAGCCAGAATGGTCGGCTGGCTACCTGCGACTTGGTGCGTTTCCACGAAGGTGCCGCGCGATTTTGTGGTGGCGAATCGCTGCGAGTGTCCAATTGCGTTGCGCGAATATCTTGCTGCGGCTTGTTTGTCTTCTTATCTTTCCAACCTGCCATTATCCACCTGTGGCTGCTCGCATGTTGTCTTTCAATATCTGAAAGATTCTACCCGACAAAAAATTGAGCGACAAAAAAAGGCTCGAATGCCGTGGACTCTGACGGATAAAAAAAAGCCACCAGCATTGCTGCTGGTGGCTAAGTGTTGCTTTTAGCTTACTCTCTGCGTCCGTCGCGATTACTTCTCGAAGAAGATCACCGGGGTAACCGACACTGGCGGAGCCCCGAACATCACATGGTCGCCTGGCATGATCATTAGATCGCTATCAACTTCTTGTGGGACCAGGTTAGCACGGCCTCGAGCCGTGGCTACGACTTTCCATACTCCGCGATAGCCTTTTCCGCGGGCCGGATCGACTTGGATGAACACTTCGGTACCAACCGGCACGATGGCCTGTGGGTCTTCGAAGTGGACATAAGCCAGAGCGTGATTGGGGTCGTAACCGATAACGACGCCTCCCTCAGGATTTGGGCTCGAGGAGAGTTGGATATCGGGATTGACGATCGGTGCAGGTCGATTGGGTACTAGTCGCAGCGGCTGAGCACTGGTCAAGCGAGCTGGTGACTTGTCGGACATACGCAAGCGAGTTTGAGTGCCGACTTTCGACTTCTCTTCGGGAGTCGTATCACCTTTAGCTTCTTCGGCCTCTTTAGCTTTAATTTCTTCAGCTTCTTTAGCCTTAGCTTCTTCGGCTTCTTTGGCTTTCGCCTCTTCAGCATCGGCGTCAGTCTTATCGTCGCCCTCTTGCTTGATGCCTTCCTTCTTCGTCTTATCGCTCTCTTGCTGAATTCCTTCAGGCTTTTTCTTCTCAGGCGTCTTGGTCTCTTCCGGCGTTTCTTCGGGTTTTTCTTCTGCCTGAATTACGGGCGGCAGTGGGCTCGGGCAACATACTTGCAATACCTTGGCAGCCAGTTCGCGAACGCGGGCAGATGGTTCGACAAAGCAACCAAACTCATCTTTGGCATAGGCAATCTGCGCGAGCTTCTTGAGCATAGGCTCTTTGCAGCAGCAGGTCATACCACATTTTGAACAGCACTTACCGCATGCAAGCTTCAGCAACTCTTCCATCGTGGCCAGACGCACTTCTTCAGTGCAGTCTTCTGACGCTGCGATCATAGCCGCAGTGATCTCGCCATCTTTGTCGTAACAACCGCATCCGATCGAAGCCAGGTACTTGATGGCTTTGATCTTCTGTGGCTTGAGATCTTCTTCTTGTTTGACTTTGGCCGCTTGCTTGATGGCCTCGTTCTTGCTTTTCAGATTCTCCGGATCGCCGATCGCTTTCAGCGGAGGTTTCTTTTCAATGTTAGGGTGGTTGCCCTTGGTATTGAATAACGCACCGTGTACTTTGCGGGCACCTTGCGGTATACCCAAAAAGTTCCAGAGCGTGGGCGTGGGCGGCGCCACGGGAACGGGCGGAGCCACAGCCGCGTCTTGGCCAGCGGCTGTGGATATGAGGAGTGGTAAACACAATCCCCATAACCAGAGTTTAGAACGACCTAACATCATGGCACTCCATTGCAGGCTGATATTGCTGACGTATATCTGATGCTTGGTAGCAATCGAACCAATACCATTCGGTTCGGTGGTGCTTCTCGCACCCGAGATACACCTTTTGCCCTTATCGGCTTTGCGAAATCGAGATAATTGCAAAATAGGCTAGCATCAGCCCTGTGCAGAATCTGGCCACACTAAACTTCGACTCATTCGCCCCAGATTAACACTCGCTCGCGCCGCGAAGTGGTTGTCACTTCAAGAAACAAGGCTAGCGGCCGGCGGCTTAGTGCGCGCTATTCCTTCGGGGATAGGGGGACTTCCCAGAGTTTCTTGAAATCCTCAGGTTTGGTGATGACGACGGTCTTTTCCCCGGCGTACTTTATGCTGCGTTCGGAATACGTCGCCGTTACTTTGTAACTGCCAGCCTTCACATCTTTGAGCTCTAGAGTGCCATCATCGATCTGCTTTTGCTTCTCTGGTGGTGGTTCAACTTTGAATGCGACGGGATTGCGCACCGGTCGCTTCGTGGGTAATAGAGCCACGACTTTAAAGGTGCCGATTAGTTCCGGCGCAGCAGCACCACCTTTCTCTTTATCACTGCCCGCAGGAGGCGGCGGTGGCGGTGCTTTCACTTCAAAGCTCGCATTGGTCGTGTAGTTGTCGACATGGGCAAATGCATCAGCCAATGTAACGCGCAGCGCGTACTTGCCGGGCAACAGAGTACCCGTGGAGATCGGTATTTCAATCTTGCTTTCGCCCGAGCGCGGCATGTCGAGCAACGGTGGAGCAGTCTTGCCAGGGGCTGAGATAGCTTGAACCGTGACCAGCCCCGCGCGATCTTCCACTCGCAGCGTCAATGTCACCGTCTCGTTACTACCTTGAGTGACGACAGCAGGTGTGACTTTGGATTCCTTCAGTCGCGGTGGTTCCACATCGGAGACAACTACCACATCGAGCATGTCTTTGCTGAGCGCTGCACCTTCGACACTCAGCCGATATTGACTGTCACCGGTGGCATTGTCTTGACTGCAGTCGAATTGAACCACTTGATCGCGCTCACTCCAACTCACCACGCAATGATCATTGACGCTCTGTAGCTCAGCGGTTGTCTTGCGTGGACGCAATTGCGTGATCGAGTTCGTGCCAAAGCGCACCAAGAACCGCTGGTCGCCATCATCATCCCCCGAGCCACCTTCGGCAGTGGGCAGGTCCACGGCGAGTTCAATTCGAACTTCGCCGGTCATGTCTTTGAATACAGCCGCATTGCCACCAATCATCGCCGCCATATCTTTTTTGGCTGCAGGTGGTTTGAATGGCACGTACTGCAGCACTGGTTTGCCGTCGACCAGGTTGCTTATTGATCGCCAGGCGACTCGCGCGTTTTCATCGAGTGTCTTGACCGGTTTATCTGTATCGCCCTGCAAGCGAAAGACCATGGCGCGCGGGCTTCCATCGATGTCTAGCCATACATCCTTGTCGCGGCCGCTCAGAGGAACAGACGTGCGTTCTTCGGGCGCTGTGGAATCATTCTTTAGCGCGATGCTCAAAGCAGGCACACTCGAGTTACCTTGGCGCCAAGGTAAACTGTCCCATGTAATCAGCAGCGGTTTCTTGTCCAGGTCAGGTGGCGCGATGGCCGCGCGGTTGTCGCGTACATCGCCGTCTTTCCAACGCGCTGTGACTTTCAGCGTCTTGTCGCGATTGAACTGGGCTTCCGCATCGATCAGGTCTTTGGCTTGACGAGGAGTAAAGTTGATCGGTTGTTGTATCTGCGGAGCAGCTTTATTATCGACTAGTACCATGACGACCATGCCACCGAGAATACTTAGCTTGCCTGCCGCTGGATCGGGTGCGGGTGGCGGTGACGCCGGTGCTGCTGCTTTAGGAGGCGTGCCAGCGGGTTGCGGTACGCTGGGCGATGCCAGCTTGGCGATCAATGCATCTTTGGCTTGCGTTGTGTTACCAGGAATGTCATCGTCCCACACCAGATCGGGTTCGCGCGCCGCGAGTTGCTTCAGGTCGACGCTACGATGCACCCAGCCGACTCGACCGGGAGACTCGTCAGCGATTGCATACAGCCTGACTTCGACATGATGCGGCTGGTGATCGATGTTCTTGACGCGAATTTGAAATTTGGAATCTCTTCCGGCAAAGGGTTGTAAAGGCAGACGTTGTTCATGCCAATCCAGGCGGCCGTCTTTGACGAACTGCTGATGAAAGGTCAAGCGGATAGGGTTCTCCACTGGTATATAAATAGTTAGTGGCTTTGGTATTTGCCCGATCTTATCATTTTCTTCGGTGAGTACTCGAAGACGACTCAAGGTGCTACTGGTCGTGTCACCATCTTTCGCGACCAGCTTGATCGCCAGCCTGCGCTCCTTACCCGCTTGGGTGCGCGCGAATAAATTTTCGCTCAGCGGCTTTTGAAGATCCCATTGATTGTCGTTGATGAAGACCAGCACGTTATCCGATACGTCCAGCCGCACGCTAGGGAAACTCATGTTCGCATGCGAAGCTCTGAGCAGCAATTTGGTTTCATGAGTACCATCCAGCTTGAGTTGGTTCGAAAGAATCGCTGGATCCTCCCAGACGATATCCCATAGCTCCTGTTGAGGCGGCGCGGCCAGGTTCGGATGCTCGACGGCCGACTTGATACGTTTGACAGCGCTGGATGAACTGTTGCTGAGCGCATCGCGCACGTCGCGTGGATCTAATCTTCCAATCGTCTCGATGACCGAGTCGATGGCTACTGGCTTGTCCGTGGCTACTTGCTCGATGAGCGCTTCGTTAAGTCTCGCCAGTTCCAAACTCCAACCGCTGGTCTGCGTTTGCGACTTTGGACCAGTTAACGCACGGTTCTTGTCCAAGTCGCTGCGATCGTCGACAAGCATGAGAGTTGTCTCTTGAAGCTTGCGCAGTATCAATCGTTGGTCCGCCGACAACAGGTTGGATCGCAACAAGAGTTCAGTGGCCGCGGCGGCGCGCCCCGCATTGTTGTCGATGGCTAATTGTTTGATGCGTTTGATGCACGTTTGTACGAAAGCATCGA
>NW_026734202.1:20000-22500 GCF_028476545.2 Physella acuta
CCCGCGAACCAGCTACTAAATGGTTCGATAAGACTTATCTCAAATACAATCGTTTTCTATCAGTGTTATGCCTTCAATCGATACTTTTTGATGAAATAAATACTTAAATGATTTAATGAATGCATATATACATGTAATTAATGAGTGAAAGTATGTATAAAGTATTAGATAAATTAATAATAAACCGACCCAGCTACTAAATGGTTCGATAAGACTTATCTCAAATACAATCGTTTTCTGTAATTGTTATGCCTTAAATTGATAATTTTTAGTTAAACAAATACTTAACTAATGAAATAAATACATAGATAAATGTATTTAATGAATTAAAGTATGTATAAAGTATTATATAAATTAATAATAAACCGAATCCGACCAAATTTAAATCTAAAACCACGATCGGCGGCGTAATGAAGTGTATCGTAAACCCGTTTTTTTTATAATTTAAAATGTAATGACAGAACTCCCAAAACAACAATACACATACATATTAGTACTATGGTGAATTGTAGTTGTATTAGGACCGTAATTATAGTTAATTAAGGAACCATTCATTGTCTTCGCTCTGTTATGTACGTCGTCGTTTAATCGACACGGCATATTTGGCTTGAATCTAGAAAAATTCAAACTCTAACCCTAAGGTAGACAGGCAGGGTAAATAAATGTGGGTGATCTCTCATAAAATTGTCTTCTAGGAATTATTTTTATATAGACTATCTTTTCTGTAGAGTTTAAGTGGACAAGCGCGGACGAAATAGAGCGCAAAATTTAAAATGAATTAAAAATTTTCATCAGACCGGAAGTAGGCATAACCTAGGCGCCATGTTTCCGTCGTACAAGTTTTCACCGTTGCAGTCACCGTTTCAATCGCTCTTCGTGTGGACGTGTATTATTTCTAGTCATGTGTTGTGTAGATGATTCGCTTAAGGTAGGTGTTCGGACTTATTTCTTTAATATTAATTAAACCGTATTTGCCTTGTCGGCCTTAAAATAAAGCAATTTTTTTTTCATCGCAATCGAAGTGTTAGATCTAGAATCTAGTTCCCGCCTCCGCTTCGCTAATTCGACTTAATGTAACTATGACACAACTATTAAATCTAGAGTCTCTATTTTAATTAAATAATTAGGAATTCTATCTCTAGATGATATCTAATCTATTCCCACACGTGTGTGCAAGTAGGATTTAACGTCAGAACAGGTGTGGTGGTCTAGGCGTCGCTATTTTTGACGGTAGGAATTTTTTTTTTAAATTCGTAAAATTTTATATAGACTTTATATAGCAATTTACTAAGACCGACCCTAACGCCCAGTAAATATTTAATTACCACATTGTTATGGACACGGTGTATTAGGTAGGGCCGAGGGCTATCCATAGGTACCAATTTTTAAATTTTGTGACAATTAGGAGCCGAGTTATAAAATAAATTTAAAATACTGGTTCTGGTCTTAGACTTTATATAGCAATTTACTAAGACCGACCTTAATACCCATTAATTATTTAATTAGCGCATAGTTATGGACATCCTGTATTAGGTTGGGCCCAGGGCTATCCGTAGGTACCAAGTTTATAATTTTGTGACGATTATTAGTCGAGTTATAAAATAAATAAAAAAAACTGGTTCTGGTTTGCACTACATTTCTTTCTTCTTTAACGGCGGACTCCCGGTCCAGCCCCATGGGTTACCCGTGAGCCGGGGCCTCGTTAGCCTGGACGGCTCCGATGTGACCGCGGATTGTTGTGGCCCGCCTCAGCCCGAGTCGAGATCACCCTTCCGATCGAAGGTGGACGCCATAGGGCGCCCGGGATAGCCCGGGGCGCTGTTCGTCACCCGAGCGCAGGGGCGCCGGGAGACGCCCCCGGTGAAGTTTGGCGGGTGATTCTGGTAGAGCTCCCCACCCCGATCGCAGGACACCCCTCGCCGCCCGCCCAGGTGTCGAGGTGGCCGCGGGGGAACTCGGGGCGTTTTGGCTCCCCCTTGTGCCGGAGCGGCGCCCTCGGTCCCAGAACGCCCCTGGCGGGTGATTCGCATGCCCCCTGGGGTGGGGAACGCGGGTGGGTGGTCGTAAAGCGTGTAACCGCAGTGGGGGCGGCCCCTTAGTCGGGGGCGCCAAAGTTGGCACCCCACCTGGGGCGCCCCCCGGAAGTGTGGCGCCCGCGCGAGTGAGCCCCGTAGATGCGCCCCGACACCCCCGCGCCGCCCCCCGGGTCGCGGCACCCCCGGCGCCCTCCGTGCGGGCTCCCCTCATGGGGCGGCACCCCGGTCCTCCCCGAGACTATGTACCCGATTTTTCGGTTTAACACTAGAGGTATGGGCAGAAATACGGCGGTTAAAACGGTCTGTATCTACTATTGTGGAGGTGAGTGTCGGTGAAGCCTCTATGTGACGCTAGGATCCGCGCTCCCTCGCAGCCAGCGACATGTGCCCGATCTGACCGTGCGTGGCTCAGTCTCCCGACTAGCTTCCCGGTAAAATGCGGGCTCGGCGCGCAGGTCGCGCCA
>NW_026734203.1:0-29290 GCF_028476545.2 Physella acuta
ATCAAGTTTACGGTGTCCGGTCAAAAACCCCCTGGACAAAAACCCCCTGGACAAAAACCCCCCGACATAAACCCCCTGGACATAAACCCCCCGCGACAAAAACCCCCTGGACAAAAACCCCCCGCGACATAAACCCCCTGGACCAAAACCCCCAGCGACATAAACCCCCCGGATAATAACCCCCGAACTGAGGTTTATATAAAGAAATAATAACGATGATGTGAACCAAAAAAAATGTAAAAAATACATTAAATGAATTTAATTTTTTACGACTAAGAAAATAGTTTCTACCTAAAAATAATGCTATTCGAAATCAAGGAGTGACCTTAGTTGTATTTGATCAAAGATCGGGCACAAAAGACAACCTTAGGTTATTGGATGATAATCAGCACTGGTTTTTGGGATGGTGACAAATACAGGACTCTGGCACTCAACAAATCTACCAAGTTAATAGTGAATTTGCTCTCAAGCTCAGAATGCTACCTGCGTTGGTTTTTGTTCCCATTGAACACATAAGTTATGCCTTTAAAAAATTTTTGGAAATTTTCCCCCAAGAAGCAATGGCAATTGCACACTACTTTGAGGACTACAATATGGGCAGACCACAACGTCGAGGTCGGAGACAGCCTATGTTTCTACTTGATATGTGAAGCATGCACACACGTGCAGAAGACCATATGCCAAAAATAACCAACTCAGTTGAAGGCTAGCACAGAAGTTTCCAGTCCGAATATGGAATGCTGCCTCCCAAATATTTGGAAATTTATTGACTTTATTAAAAAGGAACAATCTCTCCAAGAGGGTTATTGTACACAGATTAATTCAGGTCACTGTTTACTAAAACAATAAAAAAAATATTGATAACAGCTCTCGAATTTTAACTGTTGTTAAAAATGTTAATGAGTCCACCATTATTGAGTATTTGCGAGGCATCGCTCACAATCTGTCTTTTAAAAGTTATAATAAAAATAAAACAGTTTTTTTTGTAATGTTTTTTTTTTTTATTTATACATTAATTTTGGTTCTCATCATCTTTGGTTTTTCCTTATATAAACCTCAATTGGGGGGTTTTTGTCAGGGGGTTTATATCGCGGGGGGTTTTTGTCCAGGGGGTTTATATCGCGGGGGGTTTTTGTCCAGGGGGTTCATGTCGCGGGGGGTTTATGTCCAGGGGGTTTATGTCGGGGGGTTTTTGTCCAGGGGGTTTTTGTCCAGGGGGTTTTTTGACCGGACACCGTAAACTTGATCTGAATCCTATGTGTATTATTCAGCGTTGCTTTAATCCAATAATAACAACCATAACCCACAACCACAACCACCAACCACAACCCTTAACCTTAACCTAACCTTACCTTAACCTTAACCTAACCTTAACCTTAACCTTACCAAACCTAACCTTAACCTTAACCTTAACCTTAACCTTAACCCTTAACCTTAACCTACCTAACCTTAACCTAACCTAACCTTAACCTTACCAACCTTAAACCTAACCTTAAACCTAACCTTAAACCTTAACCTTAACCTTAACCTAACCCTAACCTTAACCTTAACCATAACCTAACCTTAACCTAACCTACCTTACAAACCTAACCCTAACCTTAACCTTAACCTAACCTTAACCTAACCTTAACCCTTAACCTTAACACTAACCTAACCTTAACCAAACCTTAACCTAAACCTTAACCTTAACCACCTTAACCTTAACCTTAACCTTAACTACTAACCATAACCTAACCCAACCTAACCTAACCAAACCTTAACCTTAACCCCTAACCTAACCATAACCCCACCTACCAACCTAACCTACAACCCTTCAACCCTAACCATAACCTTAACCTTAACCTTAACCTTAACCTTAACCTTCAACCTTAACCTTAACCTAACCTTAAACCTTAACCTTAACCTAACCTTAACCAACCTTAACCTTAACCTTAACCTAACCTTACCTAACCAACCTAACCTAACCATAACCTTAACCATAACCATAACCTTAACCATAACCTTAACCTTAACCTTAACCTTAACCTAACCTACCTAACCTTAACCTTAACCTTAACCTTAACCTTAACCTTAACCTTAACCTAACCCTTAACCTTAACCTTAACCAACCTAACCTAACCTTAACCTTAACCTTAACCTTAACCTAACCCTTAACCTAACCTAACCTTAACCTTAACCTTAACCATAACCTAACCTTAACCTAACCTTAACCTTAACCTAACCTAACCTAAACCATAACTAACCCTAACCTTAACCTTAACCTACCAAACCTTAACCTTAACCTTAACCTAAACCTAACCCTTAACCTTAACCTTAACCTTACAACCTTAACCTTAACCTAACCTTAACCCTTAACCTTAACCTTAACCTTAACCTTAACCTACCCTTAACCCCTTAACCTAAACCTAACCTTAACCTTAACCTTAACCTTAACCTTAACCTTAACCTTAACCTTAACCTTAACCTAACCTTAACCTTACCCTTAACCTAACCTTAACCTTAACCTAACCTTAACCTAACCTTAACCTTAACCTTAACCTTAACCTTACCTAACCTTAACCTTACCCTTAACCTAACCTTAACCTTAACCTTAACCTTAACCTAACCTAACCTTACACCTTAACCTTAACCTTAACCTTAACCTTAACCTTAACCTTAACCTTAACCTTAACCTTAACCTTAACCTTAACCTTAACCTTAACCTTAACCTTAACCTTAACCTTAACCTTAACCTTAACCTTAACCTTAACCTTAACCTTAACCATAACCTTAACCTTAACCTAACCTAACCTTAACCTTAACCTTAACCTTAACCTTAACCTTAACCTTACTAACCTTAACCTTAACCTTAACCTTAACCTTAACCTTAACCTTAACCTTAACCTTAACCTTAACCTTAACCTTAACCTTAACCTTAACCTTAACCTTAACCTTAACCTTAACCTTAACCTTAACCTTAACCTTAACCTTAACCTTAACCTTAACCTTAACCTTAACCTTAACCTTAACCTTAACCTTAACCTTAACCTTAACCTAACCTTAACCTTAACCTTAACCTTAACCTTAACCTTAACCTTAACCTTACCTTAACCTTAACCTTAACCTTAACCTTAACCTTAACCTTACCTTAACCTTAACCTTAACCTTAACCTTAACCTAACCTTAACCTTAACCTTAACCTTAACCTTAACCTTAACCTTAACCTTAACCTTAACCTTAACCTTAACCTTAACCTTAACCTTAACCTTAACCTTAACCTTAACCTTAACCTTAACCTTAACCTTAACCTTAACCTTAACCTTAACCTTAACCTTAACCTTAACCTTAACCTTAACCTTAACCTTAACCTTAACCTTAACCTTAACCTTAACCTTAACCTTAACCTTAACCTTAACCTTAACCTTAACCTTAACCTTAACCTTAACCTTAACCTTAACCTTAACCTTAACCTTAACCTTAACCTTAACCTTAACCTTAACCTTAACCTTAACCTTAACCTTAACCTTAACCTTAACCTTAACCTTAACCTTAACCTTAACCTTAACCTTAACCTTAACCTTAACCTTAACCTTAACCTTAACCTTAACCTTAACCTTAACCTTAACCTTAACCTTAACCTTAATTAACCTTAACCTTAACCTTAACCTTAACCTTAACCTTAACCTTAACCTTAATGTTACGTTCTGGGTTCGTTTCAAATCAACAACAACACTTCGTGCATAACTTCACTACTTTTATTCGTCTCAATGCATTCAAGCGTACCATAACAGCCCTCGTCCTAACCTCTACTGACCCGCTGACTGCCCCCCCATTTATACCCGCATTCGACCTTGGGATTACAAGACATAAACACACAAGGGTAACTACACAGTAAGGTGAACTCCACTCACACAGGCACTCTCCCCTAGTTCTAGACTATTCTAACCTATTCTAAACTAACCTACAACTGGCCCGTAACACTACCCCCCACCTAAGTATTTGTAGTAATAACTACAAATACTGACTAACAAATCCTAGCTAAATAAAAAACACAAAGCCTTTCATACACATACACTAGTAGACAAGTTAAAAATATACATTCCGAAGAATGTATATGACAGATTGTATATACAATGAAATACATAATAACATACAGAACTGCTACAATTTCGAGCTAGCACAAATCATCCGTGTAACTAACAAAAAAAAAAAATCATACACAGCCAGTTGCATCGTACCGAATCTAAGAACTTTCCAGACCACAATTTTTTTGAGTCTACCCTGTGCGCTCTCTGGCTGCACTGGTTTACGACTCCTACCCATATCTTAACCATTCTACATCACACAAAAAATTTGAGTCAACCTGCGCTCTATGGCTACACTGGTTTACGACTCTTACTCATATCTCAACCATTCTACATCACTAAAAATTTGAGTCTACCTTGTGCGCTCTATGGCTACACTGGTTTACGACTCCTACCTATATCTCAACCATTCTACATCACAAAAATTTGAGTCAACCTGCGCTCTATGGCTACACTGGTTTACGACTCCTACTCATATCTCAACCATTCTACATCACTAAAAATTTGAGTCTACCTTGTGCGCTCTATGGCTACACTGGTTTACGACTCCTACCTATATCTCAACCATTCTACATCACAAAAAATTTGAGTCAACCTGCGCTCTATGGCTACACTGGTTTACGACTCCTACTCATATCTCAACCATTCTACATCACAAAAATTTGAGTCTACCCTGTGCGCTCTATGGCTACACTGGTTTACGACTCCTACCTATATCTCAACCATTCTACATCACAAAAATTTGAGTCTACCCTGTGCGCTCTATGGCTACACTGGTTTACAACTCCTACCTATATCTCAACCATTCTACATCACACAAAAATTGAGTCAACCTGCGCTCTATGGCTACACTGGTTTACGACTCCTACCTATATCTCAACCATTCTACATCCCAAAAATTCGAGTCAACCTGCGCTCTATGGCTACACTGGTTTACGACTCCTACTCATATCTCAACCACTCTACATCACAAAATTTTGCAACTCACAGTCGATGTTGTTACATACTCTGTCAAACAGCTATAGCGTCGGGCTAACGGCATCCCCACAGCATCCAACAAACGTCAGGACAGCAACCGGCAAACGTCAGGACAGCAACCGGCAAACGTCAGGACAGCAACCGGCAAACGTCAGGACAGCAACCGGCAAACGTCAGGACAGCAACCGGCAAACGTCAGGACAGCAACCGGCAAACGTCAGGACAGCAACCGGCAAACGTCAGGACAGCAACTGGCAAACGTCAGGACAGCAACTGGCAAACGTCAGGACTGCAACTGGCAAACGTCAGGACTGCAACTGGCAAACGTCAGGACAGCAACTGGCAAACGTCAGGACAGCAACTGGCAAACGTCAGGACAGCAACCGGCAAACGTCAGGACAGCAACCGGCAAACATCAGGACAGCAACCGGCAAGCATCAGGACAGCAACCGGCAAACGTCAGGACAGCAACCAGCAAACATCAGGACAGCAACCGGCAAACATCAGGACAGCAACCGGCAAACATCAGAACAGCATCAGGCAAACGACAGGACAGCATCAGGCAAACGACAGGACAGCATCAGGCAAACGACAGGACAGCATCAGGCAAACGACAGGACAGCATCAGGCAAACGACAGGACAGCATCAGGCAACGGCAGGACAGCATCAGGCAAACATCAGGACAGCATCAGGCAAACGACAGGACAGCATCAAGTTTATGCTTCTACTTGATTTATACTGGCCACCAGTTGTTACGTTCTGGGTTCGTTTCAAATCAACAACAACACTTCGTGCATAACTTCACTACTTTTATTCGTCTCAATGCATTCAAGCGTACCATAACAGCCCTCGTCCTAACCTCTACTGACCCGCTGACTGCCCCCCCAATCGTTCACTCCCCCTTTTATACCCGCATTCGACCTTGGGATTACAAGACATAAACACACAAGGGTAACTACACAGTAAGGTGAACTCCACTCACACAGGCACTCTCCCCTAGTTCTAGACTATTCTAACCTATTCTAAACTAACCTACAACTGGCCCGTAACACTTAACCTTAACCTTAACCTTAACCTTAACCTTAACCTTAACCTTAACCTTAACCTTAACCTTAACCTTAACCTTAACCTTAACCTTAACCTTAACCTTAACCTTAACCTTAACCTTAACCTTAACCTTAACCTTAACCTTAACCTTAACCTTAACCTTAACCTTAACCTTAACCTTAACCTTAACCTTAACCTTAACCTTAACCTTAACCTTAACCTTAACCTTAACCTTAACCTTAACCTTAACCTGCACCCTGTAACATGCGTCTCGTCCCGTGTATCCTACACCTTGTACTCTGAACCTATACCGTATACCTTGCACTTTGTACATTTTAGCCTGTACGAAATCAATCGATTAAGCTATTCGCCACCAAGCCATAGGTAACACGTCTAAAACAAAACACATACTTAAAAAACAGTTCTAAAACTAATTTAAAACTTAATCATAGCCCCTACACAAGGGCTAAGGCTAATCGTTATCTTAATCATAACCCTCACAGTAACGCTCAACGTACCTTAATACCAAATTTTACCAACTAAAATAATTTATTTTAAAACTATAGTATATATAAATGCGTATCTGCTATAGCTAAGTAAATGTAGAGGTGATTTAAATTTGGAGCTTATGCATATCATTACTGAAAGAGCAATTGCTTATGGCTCTTGTCCAAGTCTATTGAAAATTGTTCTTTTTAAAAAATTCTTTTCTCTTCTAGTCTGACACGTAAGTTGAATCTAATTTATTCTTAATCATTTGTGTTGTTTAATATTTTATTAAATGTGTAAATATATTGTATTTTTATATATATATTTTTTGTATTTTTAAAATTTTAACTGTGTGTCACTAATAAGTATTTTGTCTAATCAAGTAGTTAAGGACAACAAAGAGCATAAAAAGCCAATGTTTTGATACAAATTAGTGATAGCCAGTGGCGTCGCTAGGAAGGGTGTCACACTGGCCGGCACTTGTAGTGTCAACCCTCCCCCGCTCACAAGAAACAAAGTATATATATATATATATATATATATATATATATATATATATATATGTGTGTGTGTGTGTGTGTGTGTGTGTGTTTGTGTGTGTCTGCCATCATAGGCCTATAATGTAAATATATGACGCATACGCGTACATTAAGTTTATAAGCTTTAATCAATGCAGGTTTAATAGTAACGATGTTCATCAATACAGTTAGTACGTTTACGTCATGGTTTCACCCCCACCCTCTTGTAATAATTGTCGAATCGTACTTAAAAAACTATTTAACTTGAAGTAATCATTAATGGTAATGGCAAAAAGTATTTTTCTTCTGTACATTTTGCATTTTTTGCCATGGTGTCACCCCAGAAATAATGTCACCCATCCGGTCCGCATCCCCCCCCCCCGCCCCGTAGGTTATAATATCTTTAAACTGATATACTTAACATGTAAATTGTAAGATCTTAACGTTTTGTTTTTATTTCTGACAGATTTTGTTTAGTAGACATGGATTCACCTGACAAAAATCTATTAAGGAAACATTATGTGAAACTTACTGAAGCTTATATGGAAGAAATAGTTGATTACCTTTATCAGGAGAAAATTATCCAGTTACATGAGAAAGAATCTATTGAAGCAAAAGCGACTAACAAGGATAAAGCCAGAAAATTTTTGGATATGGTGATTGCGAAAGGAGATCACGCAGCTACGTACTTTCTTGTAGGCTTGGAGAAATACAATCCACATTGTTATGATGAAATTATCAAATGTAAAGGTAGATTCTTAACATGAATGTTTCAGGGAGATTTCAATACGCAAATACAATAAAATCAGACATAAAAAACGTTAAAAAATATACAAAATATTTTTAAAAAATTAAGATTCCTGCCAATATAATTTCTTTACATTTCAAGAACTTGAAACCAAATCTATACTGTTACATCTGTTTTTCTTTGGCTCGTTAAGAAAGGTGAAACTAGCATCCACTTAGAATACAACAAGTGAAGTCGTTTTTCTGTTTAGTTCAAACTGTGTATTTTATCCTCTAGTGCTTCAAAAAATTAATATATTTTTATTTGGCAACACCATTGTTCCACCTGCCATTTTACTCATACCCACCAGTTCACACACCTGTCCTGTACACTTCAAAGGGAGGCCTCTCTCTCTCTCTCTTTCTCTCTCTTTCTCTCTCTTTCTCTCTCTTTCTCTCTCTTTCTCTCTCTCTGCGTCACACCACTTTAAATACTTAACCATAGTTAGACCAAATTTAATAGAACAAACTTGTATAGCTATTAAAACTTAAACAAAAAGCATCCAAAATAGAGCTATTTACGGAGCCAACGGCCTATATGGCGCACAACTAGTTGACATGTAATACTTTATGTGTTGGAGGGAATCCCTTTCAACATTAAAAATTAAGAAAGAGGAAGAAGCGATTTACTTTTCCATAAGTACGAGACAATTTATCCATAAAAAAATCAGCTATCAGTAAAAATAAATATTAGATGCACAGATCCTTAACTCAGCTTTCTATCCCTCAAATTTGGTTTTGCCTTTTGCATAATGAAAATATACGTAGACTATTTAACCTTATAACAGGCCTATTTTCCTCGCTTTTGTTTTATATAGGTTAGGTTAGGTTTGCCTGTCGCCCCTCCTGGGACATAGGTCGCTGACAAGAGCTTTCCAGGCATCTCTGTCCTTGGCTAGTCTCTCATACTGTCCCCAGGTGTATCCAATCTTCTTGGTGTCTTCTTCCAGGTCACGTCTCCAGGTATATCTTGGTCTGCCTCTCTTCCTCCTGCCTTGTGGATTCCAAGTGAGGGCCTGTCTTGTTATGCTGGATACAGGCTTCCTGAATAGAGGATCTCTATTTCAAATGGCAGTTGATTTGTGCGTTGACTTAAAACATCATTTCTGATGATTTTAGGCCAGCGAATTCGCAGGATCTTTCTGAGGCATGAGTTTGTAAATGATTGTATATTCTTCTTATTTATAGCAGTTATTCTTCATGTCTCAGCTCCCTAGAGTAGAACAGGTTTTCCTAGTGTTTTGAAGATTCGGATTTTTATTCCAAAGGTTAAATCTCCAGAACCCCAAACATTTTTAGTTAATTGAAAACTGCTCTTGCCTTGCCCGTCCTGATATTTAAGTGTGCTTCCGTCCCGCTCTGCTAATCAAAAATACTTCCAAGGTAGGTGAATCTATCGACTTCTTCTACGGCTTCTTCTGCCAATGTTTTAGGTTTGCTGTTTGACGCATTTACTTTGAGAACTTTACTTTTCTCTCTGTGGATGTTCAGGCCCGTGCATTTAGAAAAATTAGCAACACTGTTGGTTTTATCCTGCATTTGCTGTTGTATGTGAGAATGAAGGGCCAGGTCTTCAGCAAAGTCCAGGTCATCCAGCTGGCTCCACAGTGTCCACTGTATACCGTTTCGCGTCTTCTCTTTTGACATCCTTCATAATCCAGCCAGTCTATGGCCAGCAGGAACAGAAATGACGAGAGTAGGCAACCCTGCCTTACTCCGGTCCGTACTGGGAAGTCCTCCGAAGTCTGTTGACCATGCACTACTCTACATTTCAGACCTTCATATGAAAACAGTAATATTGACTATTTTCTGTGGCACCCTATAATGTCTCAATAATTTCCACATTGACTGTCTGTCCAGGCTATCAAAGACCTTCTCGTAATCTATGAAATTAATATAGAGAGATGAGTTCCACTCTTGGATCTGTTTAATGATGGGTAGCAATTTGGTCTACGCATGACATTTCCTTCCTAAGGCCCGCCTGTTGATCTCGAAGCTGGGGTCTATCGCTTCCTTCATTTTGTTTAATAATATTCTGTTGAAGACTTTGCCTGGAATGGGCAAAATTGTAATCACTCTATAGTTAGAGCATGCTCTAAGATCGCCTTTCTTTGGACGTTTTATGAGTAGTAGACACTCTGAAAATTATTGAGGAGAGAAAAAGGAAGAAGGCAAAATTAAACAACAGACGCACACGGGCTGCTAAATTAAAAGCCTTAGAAGAATGTACTGAAACAAACAAAAGTGTCATGAAATGCATAATGAAAGACAAGCGGAGTTATTTAGAACTGCTGCCAAGTGAAGCAGAAGAAGTACTGTAGCATACGGGTATTAGGGACGTGTACAATAAAATTAGGAAGATATCTGGGAAGTTCAGTAAGCTAGAGAGGCCAGTGAAGACCAAAGAGGGAAAGATAATACCTGATGCGGAAGGACAGAGGAAGAGATGGGCAGAACATTTTGAAGAACTACTGACTAGACCAACACCAGAGTGCACGCAAGACATACCACCAGCTGAACATGATCTTCCTATATACTCTAACCCACCTTCAAAAAGAAGAGACACATAAAGCTATAAAGCAGCTAAAATTTGAAGGCTCAGGAATAAATAGTATACCGGCAGATGCACTGACAGCAGATATAGAAACTAGCACCACACTACTATACACACTCTTCAAGAAAATCTGGGAAGACGAACAAATACCAGAGGAGTGGAAGGAGGGACTACTCATAAAACTTCCAAAGAAAGGCGATCTTTGTGCATGCTCTAACTATAGAGGGATAACCTTTTTGTCCATACCAGGCAAAGTCTTCAACAGAATATTATTAAACAAAATGAAGGAAGCGATAGACCCCAGCTTCGACATAAACAGGCGTTATAAACATGTTATTGACGTAATTAGGTTTTTAGTTTTTTCCCATTTTTCCTCCATCATCTCTTCTTCTATTAGCTCTTGTAGGACCTGAATGTTTTTGGAGCTTAAATGCATTTACCTTAGAGGGGTCTTTAAGTAGGCCAGTGTTATACCTGTACTTCCCTTTGTTTTCCAACACGTTATTCTTCAGTTTGAGTTTTACTTTAGCTACCAATAGGTGATGGTCTGAAGCAACATCAGCTACTCTCTTGACACGTACATCTTGAAGTGATCGCCTGAACTTTTTATGATACATATATGGTCTATCTTGTTTTCTGTAGATAGGTCGGGTGATACCCAAGTAGCTTTATGTATCCTTTTCTGAAAGTGACTACCTCCAATTACTAAATTACTTGTGGCACACAAGTCAGCAAATCTTTCTCCGTTTTCGTTCATCTCAACTAAACCCTTATGTCCCACACAATCTTCATATTATTTGTTGTCGCTTCCAATACTAGCATTAGAGTCGCCTATAAGAATGAGGATGTTTCTTCTCGGGCGGTTCTGGATAATAGTCATTAGCCTGTTGTAGACTTCATCTTTGTCCAGTTCTTTGCTGCTATTTGTTGGGGCGAAGGACTGTATTATGTCCATGTTCATTCGTATTATTTAAGTTTAAAGGTGATTGTTATGATCCGCGGGCAGTGTGCCTCCCATCCGATGAGAACCCTTTCTACTTGGTTTGACAGCATGAATGCGACTCCTTGAGTATGTGATGCATTTTAATCCTCGTGGCCTGAGAACAGCAGTAGCTTTTAGTTGTTATTTGTCTTTTAGTCCTGATGCTTTATATAAAACAGCTTTATTTCTAAAAGTTGTGTTTAAAAACGAATTAAGTTTGTTTGTTCAAAAACATTAACAATTGCTTTTGTGTGTGTATATAGATGACTGTTGTTATGTGCCGACACAACGCATTTTGAATACAGAGAGCTCACAGTGTCAAATAGAATCCGAAAAGCCCATAAAAGTGAGTGTTTATATTTTGCATATAACCCTTTAACTTCATGTTATTCCATATGTAATAAATAAACTCGAAAATTCATATTATTTTTTACTTTTATTATATTAGACACTATTGTCTATTTTAGTTTCTTGACAACATCTCTGAGAACATTGACTTACTAATCATAGGGAAAACGGGAAACGGAAAAAGCGCAACAGGGAACACAATTTTAAGAAAGGAAGATGTATTTGAAACAGGTGCGAGCTGTAATTCAATCACCAGAAATGTTCAGATGGAGTATACAAAATTCAAAAACCGTAAAATAACAGTAGTTGATGGACCAGGTGTCAGTGACACGTATAACATTTCAGATATAGAAAAAGCAACACTGCTAGTAATAGACAGTATGAAAGATGCAGTTAAATTGAATACTGAAGGTTATCACGCGTTAATTCTGGTTGTGAAGTTCGGCGGGAGATTTACTAAAGAGGATACTGAGTGTATACGTATTTTAAAGCACATCTTTGGTGTAGATTTCATAGAGCACCACTGTATACTACTTGTTACGCACGGGGACAATTTTGTTAGCTACCAAAAAAAGAGGAATGAAACATTTAGTGAATGGTGCAGTGCACAAGAAGGGTATTTTCATGATCTGCTGAAAGAGTGTAACAATCGTGTTGTTTTGTTTGATAATAATACAACAGATAAGAACAAACAAGAGGAACAGCTGCAAGAGTTAATAGGGATTGTTGACCATCTTCAGTATGGAAGACATCGTTATAAATTGTCAAATTTTAAATTGTCAGAACAATATCGAGAGCTGCTGATAGTTCAAGCTAAAGAGCCAATGATCAGAGAAGAGATAATGAAAGAGTATAGTTTTCTGATGCAAGACATTCAAACTGTCCCAGAAAATGATGATATATCTGTTCAGATTGATAGTTTTGAAAATTTAACCGATCAGATGAAAAAGCTGCGTGTCAATTTACAACAAAATGACAAAGGCACAGGAACTTTTAATGATATTCTACAAATAATTGACAGCGCACTAGTTATTTTAGCAGAAAAAAAATCATATTTGACAAAAATTTACCTGGAGTTAACAAAAAGTAAAGAAATTGATGAAGTTAAAAGGAAATGCGAACAGGATATAATTGAAACTAAAGAAGTGTACGAAAAATTACTGAACTCTCAAAAACAGTCTGCTGAAATATACAAGGAAAGAAGAATAAGCGAAGAAAAACAATTGCGAGAAAGAGAGGAAGCAAAACGACAGGAGGCAGAAGAAAGAGAACGACTGCAGAAGGAAATGTTTGAAAATGAAAGGCAGAAGCTATTGAATGATTTAGACAAGCACAAAAAAAAATATAACAATTTATTAGAAAACCACAACTTAGAAGAACAGAAGCTTGACGAGCTCAAAGGTGAGCTCGAAGTTAAAGAAAACCAATATAAATCTCAACTACAAGAAGTGGAAGCAAGACAAGAAAAGGAGCTAAAAGAAACAAAATTAAAAGCGCATGAGCAAATAAAAAAAGAAAGAGAACTTTCGAAACAGAGACTTAAATATGAAGAGGAACGCCAGGCAGAAGAAAAACGAATAGCTTCCATTGCAATAGCTCAGGCTCAAGACAAGATTAAATCACTGGAAGCAATTATACAGGAAACAACACAGAACGTCAGAAAAAAAATAGAATCAGAATTTGAAGATGAACGCAAAGGTTTCCAAAAACAAATGTTGAAGATGAAGGAGGAATACACCAATTTAAAAAAAATATACGAAGAAGAACGAAAAGCAAACAGCAAATGCAGGATTTTATAATAATATACAAGCTAGAATTTAGAAACATTCTGCAATATACACCAACTATATTTTTAATTTAATTATACTTGTTAAAAATATATTACACAATAATAATTTGCGTAAGTGTTTATTTTGATTATTATAAAGATATATTATTCTTTAAGTATTTTGTACATCTATTATTAGTGCTGAATTGATGACAGCTTTTTCATTTCTTATAAGCCAATGAACTCTTGGTATCAGAGACAAACACATAACTTCATTACCTATCAATTAGCATAGTTTTTGATTAGTAAAGAAATAAATACATATGTACACTTAATAATTAATAATAATGTTAGACATTACTATTGCTCAAAAACTGGATTTAAATTAAATTTAATATCGTAAGCATATTTTAGATATTTAAATTCATGTTAATATACTTATTTTTATGACTACAAATATGCCTTGTAACATTAAATAACACGTTTAAAACTATAACTGACCGTTGATTTTGTAAAAATAATTTGTTTTTAAATTTTAAAAATTGTAAATTGGTTATTGTCATCAGTAACTTTTAAAAATCGTTGCTCTAATTAGGTAATCAAGAAAACTACTAAATCAAGTGAATTAAAAAATCTAGATCATCATAACTTTGGTTTTAATACATTTTATATAATAACCGGAAATACATATTTTAATAAAAAAAAATTTCCATTATATATATATATATATATATATATATATATATATATATATATATATATATATATATATATATATATATATATGTAACGAGCGAACAGTTACCCTGCTCGCGACGCCACATGTTACGAGACTATTTGCCTGTAGTGCCAAATGTAACGAGTTTAACCACTCATTCTACACAACAACGACTACAGTAGAAATACTCGAAGATGCAGGTTCGCTATTGATCCTTTTATTACATGAATCAAGAAATGCTTCAAAATAACACAATGAATCAACAGGAATGCTTCACAATAATAGTCTGAATCAACTGACCCCTAACAGTCCTCACTAGGCTTCATATAACTGAATCCACATGTCTATCGTCCTTCTTAACCCAAGACGGCTAACCCGTTCTATAACCAACTGTCACACAGACTGACTGATCTAAAGCGAGCGATCGAAAGAGAGAGAGCTCCGCCGTCCCCTCCTATTTATCCCTTGTATTCGTACTCGTATTCGTCCTTGTATTCATCCGTAATCGATATTTGTAATCGATGTCTCCGACTACTAGTTGCGCAGTTCTAACGTACAGCCCGATTAATAAAACATCTGCATCCTATCAATCAAAGTTGACAGGCCGTCTGAATCCCCTCGTACCGTTTCCCAAAATAGCACGCGTTGGCTTTGAGATTGTTATCAGTCCGATTTAATAAGCCACCTGCTATCAGTTGCATCAGACTGTAATACTGCGTCGCGGCTTATCGTTCGTTATCAGTTGCATCAGATTGTAACTAGTAGTTAGGCCTACCCTAGTTACATCCACCCCTGCCTTTTTTTGTGTGTTTTCAACCACAAACAACGCTTGGCAGGTGCATTCCTCCAAAGTCAATCGCACCATCGTAAAAAAATTTATTGTTCCACTCACTGTCCACGTCGTCCCATTCGTATACGATTGACAGTTATACCTATTTCACATATCAACTGTGTCTACATCATCTTCCTGAGACACAAAACAGTTCTAGAATTCACATCCACCCTTTCCATTTGGTGCCTTCACCAGTTCACTTTTATAGCTTTTTGAACAGTCTGTTCTCATACCAGCGCGACCATGAAAGAATTGATGGTTGCTGACAAAAAATTTCGTCTTCCTTCTGTTCCTCAAACTTCTCCGCGGACCACTTATCTGATGGTCTACTGTCTCTCTGCTTCTGGGAGGAACGGGATCCTCTTTGTTGCCGTTATCCTCCACTTGTGTATCGCTGTTGTTCTGTTGATGGTGATATGGTTCCGGGATGGGTATGTGAATTTCCGTTGTAACTTCCGGTTCCCTAATTGTCTTAGGTTTCTCTGTGTGTAACTGCTCTTCTTGCCTATTCCAATATTTCTTTAATTGAGCAATGTTCGCCCACCGATCCGGTTTGGCGTGATCGATGGGTCTTATCTTAAAGGGGCCACCTGCTACTTTAGGCATCTCCACGACTTGCCATATCTCCTGTCCCCAGAGGTCGTGGATCTTATTTCTGCCTAACGGGTGGCTACGCAGTAATACCCTGTCGTTCAGTTTGAGTGGCGGGTCCTTTGTCTGTACCGGCGGTTCCCTTCGCCGAGATTCATGTTCTAGTCTTTCCTGTACTACCCTGTACATTTCTCTAATTCTTCTCATATGTTCATTCACATATTCCAGTGCGGTGTATGAGCCAGTCATACTCTCCCTTTTTCCTAGGAACAAATCAAGAGGGAGTCGAGCCTCCCGTCCGAACAGCAACATGTGTGGCGCAAAGCCCGTTGTGGCATGGGGGGTGCAGTTGTATAGATATACCAACTCTGGGAGAAAATCCGGCCAACGTTTTTTCTGTTCAGGTTCTAGGGTACGCAGCAAATCATGCATGCTGCGGTTGAACCGCTCACACTGTCCGTTTCCTTTCGGATTAAATGTGGTTGTTCTAGATTTGTTGATCCCGTAGTGGCTGCACAGTTGGTTGATTACTTCTGACTCGAAGGCCCTTCCTTGGTCAGAGTGTAATTGTCTTGGTATGCCATATTTGATGAACCAATGTTCTATTAATACCTTTGCCACTGTTTTGGCAGTCTGATCTCGTGTGGGCACCGCCACCGTCCATTTGGTGAATACATCAGTCATTACCAACACATGTTCCGTCCCATCCGATGATTGCTCCAACGACGTAAAGTCCATAGCCACAATCTCTAGTGGTTTTGTCGCTAGTAGGTGTCCTGATGGTTGTCTCATTTTGACAACTGGCATTTTCGCATGCTGACACCTCACACAAGCCTCACAATGGCGTTTGACCTCCATTTCCATATTGGGCCAGTAACACCTCCGTCGTAATATTTTGTGCGTCCTGTCCTGACCCTGGTGTCCTGCCCTGTCATGTGCCAACCTTAGCACTTCCTCTCGTAACTGTCCAGGCACCACCACCTGGTGTATTGTCCCATCAATTTGGTCATGAATTCTCCGCATGAGAACACCATCCTCTATACTGAGACGGTCCCACTGACTCAGTATTTTCTTTGTTTCTCGACCAAATTGTTCTCTTTCCCTTCTTCCTGGGAATTTTTGTTCCTGGACGTATTTCAATAGCGGTTGTAAGCCACTATCCGTTCTCTGGGCATCTCTTATCTTTTGGTGATTAAGGCCATTAAAATCACTACTGTCCATATGTCCGGGCTCTGTGGATATGTGCTCCACCCCGGTCTGCCCGTTCTGCATCACTTGTACCCCATGAGGGATATCTGTTGACGCTCTGACCTCACATATTCCTGTCAGTGTTTCTTCCTCATCGCCCGGTCTCTCGTAAGGATTCCTTGATAAAGCGTCCGCATTGCCATTGGACCGCCCCGGGCGATACTTTATCTCCAGGTCAAAGAGTGCCAATTCTGCTGCCCATCGCTGTTCGATGGATCCCAACTTTGCTGTCTTTAGGTGACTCAAGGGGTTATTGTCAGTGTATACCACACATTTAGCACCTAATAGATAGTCCCTGAATTTTTCAGTCACAGCCCATTTTAATGTCAAAAGTTCTAGTTTCATGGCGCTGTAATTTGTCATGTTCTTCTCTGATTCCTTCAGAGCTCGACTGGCATACGCAATAACCCTGAAACCTTGCTTTTGTTGTTGTGATAGCACAGCTCCCAGACCTTTAGAGCTGGCGTCGATTTCTAACCGAAATGGTTTGTCAAAGTCCGCGTATCCCAATATCGGCGCCTCTGTCAAAGCCTTTTTCAAGAGCTTAAACGAGTTCAGGCATTCATCAGTCCATAATTCACCTATCAGTTGTGTTTTACCTTTCTTTTTCTCCTTACTGTGTTTCTTTGTCATTTTGTTTACCAAGTCATGCAATGGTGCGGCAATTTTTGCAAAACCAGGCACAAATTTTCTATAATAAGAAGCAAAACCCAAGAATGACCTGACCTCTACCGTAGTTGTTGGTTGTTTCCATTCTTTAACAGCTGCAATTTTATCTGGGTCAGTGGCGATGCCATCCGACGAAATCACATAACCCAAAAAATGTACCGATTTCAGACCAAAGCAGCATTTGTCTGGGTTCAGCTTTACTCCTATCTCCCTAAGACGGAGAAACACTTGTTCTAATCTTTTTAGATGGTCCTCCCAAGTTTTTGAGTAAACCAGAATATCATCCAAGTACACCAACATTATTTGAAATAGAAAGTCACTCATAGCACTCTGCATTACTCGCTGGAATGTAGCAGGTGCATTAGTTAGACCAAACGGCATACGGGTCCACTCGTACAGTCCCAGTGGAGAAATAAATGCAGTTTTATGTTGATCGTTGGGGTGCATGGCCACTTGGTGGTAGCCGCTAGCCAAATCCAAGGTAGAAAAAAATCTTGCTCCCCCCAACGCATCAAGACATTCATCAATACGAGGCAAGGGGAATGCATCCCTTCTTGTGATATTGTTCAATTTCCGGTAATCACAACACAGTCTTATCTCCCCTGACTTCTTTTTTACCACTACTATCGGTGCCGCATACGGGCTTGTACTGGTTGTAATAATTCCCTTTTTTAGTAGATCATTCAGGTGTGCTTTCACCGCCGAGTAGTGACTTGGTGGTAATCTTCGGTAGGGTTGCGCCACCGGCCTGTCTTGTAGTAAGGGTATCTGGTGTTTGATTACTTCCGTGTACCCCAAATCACCCTCATACGAGGCAAATATATCACTGTATTTATTCAGTAATTCATTTAGTTTTGGGTCCTCAGTTTCCGGGAATGTATATGATCGGCCATCCTCTTTCTTCACCTCGGCCGTCACATTGACCGACCTAATTGTTACTTCATTACTGCTGGTATTGATCAGTTCGATGTACTGTGCCGACCTTTGTACCTCGACGTTCTGTGGTACTCCTACCAGAGTGTTAGGCGGTATAAAAATTTCCTCATCCAAAACATTAGCTACCAACCCTTGAACTAGTCCGTTTTCCGCTGATGTGTATGTCCGCAGTAACACGACGCCTGCCCTCAGTGCGGCGCCACATGGTTCTATCATCACATCACCATTCACGCTTCTATCACCAATTTGTAATGTGATTGCCTTGACCGTGTTTGCCGGGACTGCCGTCCTTCCTCTGGTCTTGGCAAACCTGGCCAACTTGGATCCCCGACCTGGTGTGGTCGATCCGACAATATTTGTAAGAAATTCTGGCAACTGGCCAAGAATATTCATGCCCAATAGGCAAGGTATATTTGACACATTTGTCTCTAGGTTGTGTTTCGTAACGAACACCCCAACCTGCTTCAACCTATGTCCCGACACCACGACATCTGCCAGAAAATACCCACAGTATGGGATGGTTAGTCCATTAGCTGCCGTTAGGCGCATGCATGTGTCAGACCTCAACCTATGGCCTTTTCCTTTCATCCATTTGGTGTAAAAATTTTCCGTAATTGTCGTCACCTGGGAGCCTGTATCCACAATTGCCTTCACCGCGATGTCCCCAATCGTAATCACCATTTCGGGACAGACTCCCATCATTTTGTTTCTTGGGCCATAACCTCGCCCCTCTGTAGCCTGGCCCTGCCTTACAGAGGACGACCGTTTCCCTGGCAGTACCGTGCCATATGTCCGGGTCGTGAACAGGACAAGCAAATTGGTCGACCGTCGGCCGTCCATTGGAGTAATGGCTTGGCAGGACGCGGCCGTCCAACCTGTCTCTGTTTTGTCCCGTTCTTTTCCTGATTCTCAGCTGTTGACCTGCTTTCTAAACTCTCCAAACGTTGGTCAACCTTATCTAGGTGGGCCAACAGTTGAGCCATCATGGTCTCCATCGTGTCGGCCCCTGTGGGTGGGGATTGTTTCTGTTCCGGCACAGAGACTTTGTCCACCGAACAGTTCGATTGGTCCTCATCCTCGGACCTGCGGATCGCTGAGTTCCTGACCTGAAGGA
Source organism: Physella acuta (assembly GCF_028476545.2). NCBI lineage: Eukaryota > Metazoa > Mollusca > Gastropoda > Physidae > Physella > Physella acuta. The sequence goes on from NW_026734203.1 coordinate 19,644, forward strand.
AGGTCAACTGCGGGTCTTTGTGGACCTCCTCTTTCAACTCTCTCCTTAAGATCGGGGTTGCTAGCCCCTCGATGAAATGGTCCCTCAGTAGGCGCACATCAATGTCAGGTGTTTTGCCCTTTACCGAATCAAAGGCCCTGTTCATCCGGTGTGAGTACTCCATCACACTCTCCGCCATTCTCTGCCTTAAGCCTACGAACCCTGATAGCAGTTGCGATCCCGACCGTCTCTCCCCAAAGGTCTCCATAATCAGATCCAGCACCTTATCTGGATCTGATTGGATGGTTTTATCATGACATTTGACCTCTGCCCTAACCATCTCTCCTATACTGCCCATCAGCAGTCTTAATCTTTCCTCTGGTGACATGCCTCTCGAGGCCCAGGCCGCTTTGACCTCCTCACTGAACCTGTTGGTTAAAGTTGGATCACCGTCCCCGTAAAATTTGTTAATGTGGGACTCTCTGGGTAGGACCACTATATGGGTCTGCTTCTCGTCCAGAGTAGACATTTTATTCCGTAAGTAACAAAAAAAGAGTTCTTTCTTACCGTGTGTGTATGAAAAATTTTTCTCGTTCCTCAATTTTCACAGTTCCTGAATGTCCGAATTCACACACACACAAAACACAGTTATGCACAAGGTTGACTATGGGTGCCTCAAACGGCAAGTCTAGTTGAATTCATCCTGTCCGACGACGCCAATTGTAACGAGCGAACAGTTACCCTGCTCGCAACGCCACATGTTACGAGACTATTTGCCTGTAGTGCCAAATGTAACGAGTTTAACCACTCATTCTACACAACAACGACTACAGTAGAAATACTCGAAGATGCAGGTTCGCTATTGATCCTTTTATTACATGAATCAAGAAATGCTTCAAAATAACACAATGAATCAACAGGAATGCTTCACAATAATAGTCTGAATCAACTGACCCCTAACAGTCCTCACTAGGCTTCATATAACTGAATCCACATGTCTATCGTCCTTCTTAACCCAAGACGGCTAACCCGTTCTATAACCAACTGTCACACAGACTGACTGATCTAAAGCGAGCGATCGAAAGAGAGAGAGCTCCGCCGTCCCCTCCTATTTATCCCTTGTATTCGTACTCGTATTCGTCCTTGTATTCATCCGTAATCGATATTTGTAATCGATGTCTCCGACTACTAGTTGCGCAGTTCTAACGTACAGCCCGATTAATAAAACATCTGCATCCTATCAATCAAAGTTGACAGGCCGTCTGAATCCCCTCGTACCGTTTCCCAAAATAGCACGCGTTGGCTTTGAGATTGTTATCAGTCCGATTTAATAAGCCACCTGCTATCAGTTGCATCAGACTGTAATACTGCGTCGCGGCTTATCGTTCGTTATCAGTTGCATCAGATTGTAACTAGTAGTTAGGCCTACCCTAGTTACATATATATATATTACAGATAAGATGGCGTCGGCTTGTTTACTTCCGGAATTGTTGTCGACTTTCTTACATAGTTTTTAGTGTTTTTCTTCACTTTAAATCTTAAAAAAATCTCAGGGAAGTATTTCTCATCCGACAGGATAATATTAATTTTCACAAGAAAGATGGTGGGCAATGCGTTACTATTTCTTTCAAAAACTCAATTAGCTATGAAAAAATAAAATCAATGGTCAAAACAAAATATGCTGATGTTGTTGAGGAAAGAAGGGATGAAGATGGCGCCAATGTAGAAGATATTTATAAATTACCATGGTTGACTGTCCATCTTTACCACACGAATAATAAATAATGGTACAGGGTAAATCTCACATAGTGTCTGTTTGGGTGGATATTGAATTTTGCAGTATTTTGAATAACCTCATTTCATCCGACACAGCTATTGACATGCCTCTACCCATGTCGCCGCCACTATCGCTGTCACCACCACCTTCACTGTCCCCTCACAGAGAATTAGAGCTACCCATTTCACCGCCCTTGACTATGTCCGCTTCCTACAGTGACAAACAATGTGCGGAAGTTACAATCACTACCAAATCAATCGTTAGATTGTGTTACACCTATAAATAATTATACTTTTTTCTTCAAACCTAACTCAACCAACTGATTTCAATAATCCAAAAATATCAATAAATGAATCCTTCCTTCAAACAACTTAAGATCTTTATACTGAATGAGATCACCAGTGTCAAAAAAAAAGCGTTTAAAGCGGAAAAATTACAGTTTAACAGCCAACTAGAACAACTCCGAGTAGAAAACGCTTTCTTAAGGGACGAAGTAAAGAGACTATCTAATGAATTACTTACTTTCTTAATCCCCATAACTCCCTGTGAAGTATAGGGCAGCAACAAATCTCCGCCACTCCACCCTGTCCTGGGCGAGCCACTTTAGTTTATGCCAGGTTTTGCCAGTAGACTGTACTTCTTCTTCCATCTCCCTCCTCCATGTTCCCAGTGGTCTTCCTCTATTTCTCTTTCCGGGTGGGTTCCACTTCAGCGCCATGTTGGGGAGTCTTTTTTTGCTCATGCATAGGACATGGCCCAGCCATCTCCACCTCCTTGTTCGAACTTCTGAGACAATGTCGTTTAATCCTGTCCTTCGCCATATTTCCTTGTTTGGACTTTGTCGTCCCACTTTATCCTGAGGATGCGTTGGAGGGTTCTTCTTTCAAAGCCTCTGAGTCGGCTCTCTCCTTTCTTGTTTAGTTTCCATGACTCTGCAGCATAGAGGAGTACAAAAGGTACATTTGACTTATAGATCCTTATTTTAGTTCTCTGCTGCAGTGAGGATGATTTCCAGATCTTAGCGAGTCTGTTGAAAGCTTGTGCTGCCATTGCTATTCTGGTGGCAATTTCTTTCTCCATGCTGCCATTTGCTGATATATAGCTGCCGAGGTACTTAAAGTCTTCGACCTCTTCTAGCTCTGCTCCATTCGCAAAGGTCTTGAGAGCACTTTTGGTTTTTATTTTCATTAGCTTGGTTTTTCAGGAGTTTATCTTTAGCCCAACGCTTTTGGCTATTTTCTCTATTTTTGTGGTTTTTGCTTGGATGTCTTTTTGGGCATGTGAAAGTAAAACATAACCACAAAGATAGACACGTCAACCTTAAAAAAAAAATATTTCTGAGCCACTAAAGGAACACCTCCCAGCCAAGCAGCCCTCTTACAACACTGTATCCACCTCAACATATGAGGATAATCAGCAACTAATAAATGTAACAAAAATCACATCGGCAAGCATACAGCAAGAAGTTCCGTTCCCAAACCCTGTTAAATTAACACAGCGTGAAGACAGAGTGCGTTTATCCAAACCATCGGAACATTCGAGTCCCAACATCCTGCTACGACAACGCACTATAAGTGACTTTACTCAATGCAGCGTCCCAACGGTCAAGGCTGTCCATGTCCCAGTTGTCCAACGCTCTACTCACTACGGCACTGATAGAGATAGCACACAACATGTCGCCACCCCGTACACCAACCAAACAACAAAACACCATTTGATCCTTGGTGACTCTACACTTAAAGGTCTCCATCCTAATATTATGGCCACGGATCATTACGAGCGCGTATCGGTAATAGCACTGCATGGGGCAAATTTTTAAAAAAAATCACGGACGTTGTTAGTAGCCACTCACGTGTCTCAAGCACCACAACTGTAACCTTACATTGCGGAGTCAACGACAGTCTATCAAACGTCAGACTGTCACCAGCTAACATGCTAGAAATTGTGAGACGTATCACTCACGAATTTCCCAACGCGACAATCCGTTTTTCATCCATCGTACCCCCATATCGGGGCATGGGTAGGCACTTAATAGATATAAATAATACTTTTTTACAGTCTTTCTGCATTAGATATAAATACTGTTTTATAAACAATACACATTTTTTCACTGCTAAGTCAGGTGCTCGGAAACAACGCTTGTACAGTGACAGCATTCATGTAACTAAACTTGGAAGCAGTATTCTTGCTAAAAATATAAAGTATCCCCAAAGAGCAGTCAGTTTAACAGATAAAGACCAGGTGCACCTTTCAAACGTAAAAGGTACCAAGGCTGATTTGGTTTATGAAGCTTTGACTGTTGATATGCCACCAACAATAGTAGTATATTAGGTCACTTTCGGGTATTATTTTTAGCGGAGCAGGAGGGGGGAAGGCGCAAAGACATATAGTAAAATACTCGGGAGGAGCGGAGGGGGAAGGCGCAATGACATATAGTAAAATACTCACCCGCCTGGGTGAGCCTGGCGCAGCGGAGGGGGAGGCGCGAAGGGGGAAGGCGCAAAGACATATAGTAAACTACTACGCCAACTGGCGGAGGGTGACACAGCCTGGGACAATGAGATATAGTAAAATACTCCCCCACCTAGGGGAGGCGGGATGCGGAGGGTGGGTGAGCCTGGCCCAATGAGATATAGTAAAATACTCCCCCACCCTAGGGTGGCAGAGGAGTGAAGGGTGATTTTTGTTACATTTATTAGTTGCTGATTATCAACTAATCTCCGGTGACCTTGTGACGTAATCAGTGACATTATGACGTAATCATTGACCTTGTGACGTAATCATTGACCTAGTTACGTAATTTTAATGCGTTTTTTAATAAGTTTGAATTTAATTTTTAAATTTTAATTAATTTTTATAATTAGTTTGAATTTAATTTAATTACTTTGTTTATATTGTGTAATTTTTATTGAGTAGTTACGAAATTGGATTTTAATTTTTTAAATTTTAAAATTTTTAAATTTTTAAAATTTTAATTAATTTAATTTGATTATTAGTTTGAAATTCATTTTAATTAATTTGATTTTAATTACTTTTGATTATTAGTTTGAAATTCATTTTAATTAATTTGATTTTAATTACTTTGTTTAATTTGTTTATTTGATATATTTCTTTTCTTTGATGTATGGTGTTTAAAATAAAAGACACTGTTTATTTGAATGTATGTATGTTTTAAATAAAAGACTAACACTAGCATGTACTAGAACATTCTTTGTATAACATCCATTAACCAGCCGTGCAACACCTGTTACTTATCGATCCGCGATCCTTTGTTTTTGTCAAGCACCGTACAACGGGCGAGTTAATATTGATCGCAGCCGCTGGGCCATCAAATGATGGTCCGCCTAATTAATTTGGTCACGCTTCATGGATTTTTTTTTTACCCGCTCTGTTTGACAGCTCATGATGATTAATGCGAGCCATTAAGTGCCTCTCTGCGTTAAGTGTGGGAACAGATGTTACCACTTTAATGGATTTTACCACACGGTTTGTCAGCTCCGTGAAGCCATTAGGTAACAGCTGGTGCTGTAATTAGGCTGAGCAACCGTATAAATGACCGCGAAAATTTTGTTCTAATCACTTCGACTTCGGACTTCAAATCAAGCGCCACAGCGACTTATCCAGCCTGAGACCGCCGTTGACCTACGAGACTAACCCATGCCAGCTTTACCAATCATCACATCTACCTAACCCTACACGGACCACCTCTTTTGTGCGTGTTTATTCTATTAAAGGTAAGGTTAATATTACTTTTTTTTTTAGGGCGCTAACCCCCATTAAAATACCCTTTAATTAAACCTTTTTCTAAATAAGTACTCACATGTATTTACTTTAATTTTGTATCGCACACCAAGGTAAGGTTAATAGTATGAATTGTTTTAAGGGAACTAAGCCCATTAAAATACCCTTTAACTAAATATGTATCTAAATAAGTCGTCACATGTATTCCTTTTTTAGTGTACAACTGACCCTACGAGACAGACTAACCACCCACTGACTCTATTGAGCTACCTACCCATCCCCGAGGCATCCACTGAACCAAACGTTCCATCTACATCCAACTACACAACCCCAGCTTACACGTTCAAACCAGTAGGTATGTTTCATTTTCAATCTTGTTTTAAGTATGTATTTTATTTTATGTATTTACTTTAAACTTTATTTTTATTTTACAGCCAACGACTACCCAAGAAGCCAACTGATTCAACGACTAGACACTTCGTCAATAATGCAAACCGCTCAACCTACCACCCACCCAGCCATGACCCGTAACAAGTGTGACATATGCAAGCGAGTATTCACTCGCAGAAACGATTTGACAAGACATCACGACTTTGTACACGGACGACAAAGACATCCCTGCACAACATGCGGGAAAGTATTTACACGACTTGACAATTTGACGACCCACTATAAGAAAACACACAGCAACCAAACATCACCGAACGACACCCCATCAGCGACCAACAGACAAACACACCAACCAACATTAGTGACCGACACACATACTGTTCAACTCCCATCAGCGACCCAAACAACTCGTACTGCTACCAACACTAGCCCCCTTAAAACGACATACGACGTATGATGACATAGCAACCAACAACCGCGTAAAGACTAACAACGACAGTACCGTTAATTCACACACCGATATTTTTCCTGTAGACGACCTAAGGGGAGATGCGTTAGACCTACATTTAGAGGGACATAAACGACATCGACTTACCATTAGACGAAATTGACACCCTTTATAACCTAAACAGAGAATTGCAAACCATATACCTTGACAATTGGGATGCCATACAGACACACGCTAATACAGGCAAACATTTATCCACATTCATTTTTTTCCATAACCCGCTAGAGACTACCCCAATAGACTGGAATTCAAAACTTATAGATACCATTTTTACTCCACAAACTAAACGTTTCAAAATCAACTACAGTCATCACACCATATTAAAAACATAAAGAAACAGGGGAATATAGGTTCTTTCATTCGAGTAATAATAATGCATGCGTCCTTGAGCTTCCTAAATTAATTCACAATAGACAAGATTTTGAAGATGTTTTAGAACACTTAAACAATGCAGACATACTAAACTACGCACAACATACTAGACCAAATACAAAATACGCGGTCGAGGTCATACCAGCCACCACCTTTTTTCTCTATCACCTCAACGAATATCCCATAGAATGACTTCTCACATACATTCCCAACACAGAAACTCATGTTTTGGTTTTACATTAAAAGACGCAGACAATGTGACAACATCTCCCCTAGACATATAAGACCTTTTAGTTTACAAGCGTGACTTTAACGATATTTTAATGTAAATATGTAAATAAGGACAGAACCTTGACTGTTCGCTGATGGGGTTGTTTTTATTCAATAAAAATTTATTATATAAAAGGTCTTTTGTGATTTTTGATGTGTGTGTGTTATTGTTTTGTTACTTGTCCCTGCAAGTTATGTAACTCGGTATCCTATATAAGAGGTATGAGTGGAATCAAAATGATTCATTTAAAACGATGGATCCGAGATGGAAACATCCTTTACCGCTCTGATCGCAGGGCCAACCGGGATTGTTAAATCAGTATTTGTCAAAACATTTTTATCCCAGGTGTCAGAGATGATGGATCCTGCACCTGAGGAAATTTATTACTGTTACGGGGAGTGGCAGCCTTTGTTTGATACCTTGAAGAACGTTCAGTTTGTGGAAGGTCTCCTGACTTAGAAAGTGGATTAATGGGGGATGGAAAACGTCGACGTCTAATCGTCATCGATGATTTGATGGCGGAAACAGATGAGCGAATTACAAAATTGTTTACGAAAGGAAGTCACCATCGTAATATTAGTGTCATGTATATTGTCCAAAACCTATTCGGGAAAAATAAAGAACAAAGAACCATTAGTCTCAATTCGCATTACATCGTATTGTTCAAGAACCCTAGAGACGGTTCACAAATTACAACTTTGGCAAAACAAATGTACCCCGGTCGTGTTTCGTATGTTCAGGAAAGCTTTAAGGACGCGACATCGGCCCCTCATGGTTATTTGTTGATCGGCCTTCGACAGGAAACACCGGATAATCTAAGATTACGCAGTAGTATCTTTTCTTACGAGCAGCAAGTTGTTTTACGTCCCGAAATAAAAGCAACCAAGTCTGAGTCGGTAAAACGACAAGGTGAAATGTTAAGGTTTTTTGGCTCGGGCCAAACCACCCGCCGTGAAAGCCGTTGTCGAAAATGCTTCGCCACAACTCGTAAAAACGTTATGCGAGTGCTGTCACAATGTCTTAAAAGGCAACGTTCCCCTCACGCCGGGTCAGAAGAGGCGTTTGCGTCGTCACAAAGTGAACTTGGGACAACTTACCAAAAAGACATTAACGGTCAAATGACAAAAGCAAATTTTGCAGACCGGCGGTTTCCTAGGTGCTTTACTCGGACCAGTCCTCGGTGTGCTTAAAGGTGTCTTGGGATTTTAAGGATGGCCAGGAAAATGCTTTTAATGGATCCTCGTATATTAGAGTCTATGCAACAAAAAACCTACGTACCACCCGACACACTCAACGATAGTCTACGCCTTTTGGATATGCAAATGGAACATATCTTAAATAGGGAAGATTTGTCACCACACGACAAAGTGAAACAATATCAAAAGACACTACAACTCTACACGACGCGACTTAGCGATTATAGAAACAAGTCCCTAGGATTAGTCGAGGTGAAACCACCCACCGTGAATACCCCAACGACCGAGGTTAAAAAACCACAAGAAAATATAACCGATCCTAAAAAAGAAACGATAGACATAACAGAATCTGAAACTAAAACGAAATCCGTCTCGCCTGACTCTGAAATTCGCCCCTCGGAGAAATCGAAGACACACGTAGAAAAAGCTCCACCCTCGAAACGTACCAGAAGTAATAAAACTAAAACAAGCATTACCAAATGGGACGAGTGGGAAAAAACCAAACACTAACAAGACATTACTATGATCCTAGTAGACCAGGTGCCTACGGCTGTGTGTTTACGCACCCTGAAATTGGAACTAAGAAAATTAAAGAATGGTTTAAGTCATCAGGATACCTACACGTTACATAAACCTCTTCGGCGACGCTTTCAGATGCGCGCCACCATCACCGGTGGGATAAATCAGCAGTTTCAAGCGGATCTCATAGATATGCGCATGTTACGAAAACACAATGGTCGTGCTTTTTTACCTACTGACCTGCATCGATGTGTTTAGCAAATTCGCTTGGGCGATTCCGATAAAGAAAAAAACGGGTAAGGCTCTCATGGAGGCCGTACGTAAAATATTTACGACTAGAAAACCTATAAATTTTCAAACAGACAAAGGTAGTGAATTTGTCAACAAGACATTTTTAAAATTTCTTAAAGATGAAGGCGTTCATTTCTTTACCACTGAGAATAAAGAGATATTAAGGCGGCTATAGTTGAGAGATTCAATTGAACATTAAAAGAAAAAATGTAGCGGTACTTTACAAAAACAAATCGTCTTCGTTACATCGATGTCGTAGACGACTTGATCACCAACTATAACTACTCGTACCATAGGAGTATTCGTATGGCCCCTGTGAATGTTAATTTGTCTAATCAAGAAAGGGTCTGGAATACTTTATACGAGCCAGGGGACATTACTTATCGAAAAGTATTTAACGAAGGTGATCGTGTACGGATCGGCCAAAGCCGAAACACATTTAAAAAGGGTTATACCCCTTCGTGGACGGAAGAACTGTTTACGTTCAGCCGCGTGAACGCGACAACGCCTGTAATGTATGTGTGACGTGGCCTAGATGTTCATAACGAAAGCGTGTAGGCACGGAGAGATAGGGTGTGAGAGTGGCCTCCCCTGACAAGTGTG
>NW_026734204.1:0-24858 GCF_028476545.2 Physella acuta
AGACACGGTATCCAGCCGAGCGATCTATTAATAGCAGACAGGGGCCGATAACACAAAATATTCTTCGTTCAAATGAAATCCTTGGTTGTGCCGCTTGTCAATGGAATCCGGTGTGTTTGCTTCTGTCGTCTTCAATGAATTATGAATGTGTGTGTGAGTGATTAGAAAAGAACCCAACATAGACTTGCCTGAAACAATTTAGATCTAGACCTAGTCTATAGACCTAGGTAGATATTCTGACCCGATTCGACCGCCCGATCGGCGGTATTTACACAGTGTGTAAATAAATGAGGGGGAAGGATTAATAAAAACATATTTGGTTTTAAAAAGAAGAAGATATAAAATAAAAAGGGTAGACTAGCGGTAGGGTTAAAGAATAGAATTTTAAAATAACGACCACCCCTTATTTGTTGTAGACAGGGGTTAAACGGAGCACATTTAAAGAAAAATAGATTCTATTTTCATTTGTATCTATGAACGAATACCCCTAAAATATGTCCAGTTACTACTATTAATATGACCGCCCCCCTCCCTGTTCTGCTCGTGTAAACCAGTGTAAGTATTATACATCTATAATAATGATCTCATACTGCTAGTGATTGACATGTTGATACGTTATTAATAAAGTTTGAAACAAGTAGGGGTAGGGTAGGGTAGGGTAGGAAAACTCGATTTTTGTTCATTGACACACAACGAAAGCTAATTGGGTAAACTTTGGTTGTCCTGAAAAGGACAGTAGTAGGCTAGGTGGACAGTGGGCAGCAGGGTGACACTGTTTAGCTCTTGCCACCGGGTGTCTTCTGTGACTTCTTGGGCAGAAGCACGGCCTGGATGTTGGGGAGGACACCACCCTGGGCGATGGTGACACCCGACAAAAGTTTGTTCAACTCTTCGTCGTTACGGATGGCCAGCTGGAGGTGACGAGGAATGATTCTTGTCTTCTTGTTGTCTCTGGCAGCGTTGCCGGCCAACTCGAGCACTTCAGCGGCCAAATACTCGAGGACGGCGGCTAGGTAGGACTGGGGGCACCAGCACCGACACGCTCAGCATAGTTTCCTTTCCTCAACAGACGATGAATACGTCCGACTGGAATTGAAGGCCTGCCCTGGAGGAGCGAGACTGGGACTTTCCCTTGACTTTTACCGCCTTTACCACGTCCGGACATTGTGAGTTGGTTAGGAGCGAGAAGAAATACAGCGACTAACAGCGATACGGCTGCAGGCGATGAATGAAGACTTAACGGCGAGATCGGCCCTTTTATACGAAACGGCGAGGAAATCCGTTCGTCACCAAGCGAGCGTTCTGATTGGCTGCGCAGCGGCCTTGGCGGTTCGTACTCGTACTCGTACTCTCCAAATTTCCTCGCCGTTTCATATAAAAGGGCGGCCGGCGGTCGGTTCGCCTCATTTCTGTTCAAAGCCATTGAAAAGAAAACAACATGCCACCTAAAGTTTCTTCCAAGGGAGCCAAGAAGGGCCGGTAAGGCTAAAGCCGTACGCACCGGTGACAAGAAAAAGAAGAGGAGGAGAAAGGAAAGCTACAGCATCTACATTTACAAAGTCTTGAAGCAGGTGCACCCTGACACTGGCATTTCCCTCCAAGGCCATGTCCATCATGAACTCCTTCGTCAACGACATCTTTGAGCGCATTTCAGCTGAAGCCAGCCGTCTTGCCCACTACAACAAGCGCAGCACCATCACCTCCAGGGAGATCCAGACCGCTGTCCGTCTCCTCCTGCCCGGTGAGCTGGCCAAACACGCCGTCAGTGAAGGCACCAAGGCTGTCACCAAGTACACCACCAGCAAATAAACACAACAGCAAACAACCACCTGGCTTGCTTGTTGTGGCTCTACTACTCGGCCCCTTTTCAGGGCCTCCACCCATTCCCAATTAGCTCGGTTTGGTTTACATTGAACGAGTTTTCCCTCCCTCCCTCATCCACCCACCCACTCTGTGTAGCTGCCATGTTACAGTTTTTTTTTTTTGTTTAGTCATTCTTTTCTTTAATAAGTAGAGATAGATATACATACATACATAGGCCTACATAGTAATATGCCCTATCCCAACAACTGCACACACTATTCTCTTAACACATTTCATGCTAATTCTATCCTTTAAACTAGACATAAAAAGGCCACATACTTATTACTGGGTGGCTCCTTTTTTTTAAAAACACTATTTCATTCTGCATCTCACACAGGGCATCAGCACACCTCTATGCATATCATTTATTGTGTGTTGTTTGGCATAGATCCAAGGGATGAATGGGATTTAATAGTTTTAATTCAGATTATAAGGCTGGCTGTTGTAATAGGAATTATTAGCCAACACTTTGATTCTTATCACCAGTGCTAACTGCCATTTTCATTACAATACATCCATTCTGGTGGGTTGGTTTTTTTCTGTCTTCATTATATATGTTGAACATAACTGTGTGAGTGTGGCTTTTGGTGTTTTTATTATTTTTGTTTTTCTTTCATTAAAGCTACCATGTCAGATTGCTAAGGCATGCATCTGCCACCATTTGTTCACTGATATACTTTTTTCCTACTACCATCATATCATATGATTCTTTTGGTTTTGTCTTTTGCTAGGCCTGGCTTGAAAATGAGTTGGTTACACTTCTGCACAACATACATTCTCTTTAACAAGACAAAACAACAATTAAATACTCTGAACTTTTTTTTTTTATTATCATATATATACTTTTTTTTTTTTCAAAATACAGAAAATAAAAAATAACATGAGCTCAAGTACACAGCTTTCAAGAAGTTCATGGTTTTCTTTGCCAGCCTGCACAATGATTTCAGCACAGATTAAATTTAAACAATCAAAAGGAGGTTGATCTCTTACCGGCTGACGAGAAAGTTTGCGCAGAAGCATCATTTCTTAAGCCCCTGGTCAGTTGGAGTTGTAAAATGATGAGGTTTTCTTAACATTTGCCCTGGGGCATACATTTATGGTCCTGGTACTAGTTCTATACTGACAAGGATTCTTTCAAAGCAACTTGAGCCCAAAGGGAAGTATTTATATGCCTGCAACATAGCTGTGATTAATAAAGAATGAATTTCAATGCAAAAAATAATAATTTGAATCCCTGCAAGCTCCTTTCACATAAACCAGAGAGAAAAAAATGTATGCCAGTCTATAACATATACAATATAAATAAATTAGATTGAATATAAAGATTTTTTTTATTCCTCTCATTAGTTCAACCCTTCTCTTTTTATATAAACACCCAAGGCAGACGCTTGAGTAAATTAATATCCTTCCATATATTATAGAAGCATAAATAAATATGTGTAAAAAGTATTTCATATATGTATATATTTTTTTAAATATATATATATATATATATATATATATATTTTTATATATATATTTATTTATAATGTAAAAATATTGAATATATATACATAGACGAATATTGTATATATGTCTATATATACGTATGTATATATATGCATGTTTTGTGTATATATATATATATATATTTACATGTGTGTCTAAATGTATATTCATTGAATATATATTTGAATGTATATTCAAATATATATATTTGAGTGTAGACGAAAGACGCTCAAGTAAAATAATATCCTTCAGAATATTATAATTATAAGTTTTTTTCTTCTACCCCAGCAAACAGAAGGATATATATATACACACATATATATAATTTATATTTACAAATATATATTATATAAGAATTAATATATATATTCATAATACATATATATATATATATATATATATATATATATATATATATATATATATAAGTATATATATATATATATATATGTATAAATAAATAAGTTATATATATAGATATATTCATATATAATGTATTTATTATGTAAATATATGTATATATCAGTGTGCGTATATAAAGGTATGTATATATGTTCAAATATATTTATTTGTTTGTTCGGATACATATATATCTGTTGTGTGTATTAAATTGCGCTCTTCTGTCAGTTTTTTCATTTGACGACAGTCGGTTAAGGTACTGGCCCCAGCCTAAAGATATTAGTAGAGTCTTCATAATGTGATGCCATGGGCTAGCAAAAAATAAATGAAGAAAAATCACATAGCAGGACAAATTGACATTTTACATGCTTTCAAACTTAAACTGAAATCAGAAAATGATGTGAAATTCATCTTGTGTATATAGAAAAATAAGCATTGTGCCAAAATCCTAATCATTGGTATTAAAAATGACATCAGCTTAATTTAAAAACTGGAAATTGTTTTGCCCTGCCGGATGAGATACCGGTAGCAGACACAGGGTTCCAGGCTGATGAAAGAAAGCGGTATACTTAAAGACAAAAGAATACCCTGTGTTAAAGCGGAACCAGCTAAGATTAAAGCTTAAAGTAAAGGCCTGCCCTGTCGCAGAATGTTAAAGTGGCCGGTGAAAGATCCCCGCGCCAGGCTAAAAGCAAGCTGTACACTTATTACTTAACGAGGGCTTCTTCAGGTCTTGTCTGTAGGACAATTCAGTCACAATAACAGGCAGACCAGGCCAGCCCTGGATATAAGCTAATTCATTTTATGCGCTGCTTCGACAGTCAATGAATATGGAGCTGCGGTCAGACTTTCAAACAAACCGCCTGAGTATTTAAAATGGGAAACAATATTTATTAATATTATCACCAACTAGATCTAGATTATATAGGCTACAAGGAAACCCAGAACCAGACTGGAAAGAAGTAAATTTACTCCCACTAATGATGACTTATCACTAATACTAATAATTAAAAAAAATGTTTAAAAAAATTAATTGCTCAAACCTAATAATCATTACAATCAAGCATCAAGTCTGATAGCCAACATTGGACCTAAAATCTAGATCTATTAGTTTTTACTGAACTAAATCTTATGTTATTTACTAATAATTACTAATGCATTTAATTATTAATACCTAGGCTACCATTCCTACAGAATCTAGAAATTCTAGATCTAGACTCTAGAGAAATACTGGCGTCCCAGGCCAACCTAACCTTTTAAGCAACATCCTTAATTAGCATTTAATTAACCATGGATCGCCTGCCTTTTTTTTTTTCACCGTGAAATTATTATTGTAATTTTTGAAACAGTATTTTGAATAGATCTACCCTCCTGTTTATATTATTTTAGTTAAGCTAGAGCGTTAGATCTAGAATTCTAGATCGTCGCCTAGTTGCGTGTTTTAAAATGAAGCCAGAATATTAATAGACTGAAAATAAATGTGCCAGTTGTCGTGGGAAAAGGTTAAAAGAATAATTAATAAATGAAAAGCATTGAACTATTTCTCAAACATTAAATTAGTAGACTTGTAGGCGGCTAGATCTAGATCTATGTGATGAGTTGGATTAAAATTGAATGAATTCGTGCAGAATGTTTCGGAAGGAGTGAGTGAGCGGGAGACCCAAAAAAGTTAAAGTATCGCCTTTCCGATAGATCATTTCACATGAAAGCGATAGTTAAAGGACAGGTCGGATGCAGGGGGCACCTGGTTTTCTGATTTTAGTCAAGGAAAATGGGGAAAATGTATTTATTTTGTATTTTACAACGCGCGATGCTCGAAAATTAGTAGCTCAGGGAAGTCTACCGGTGGTTACCGCCTCAGGTTAAAAATAGCGACCAATGGCTGTAGAGGGAAAAAAAGGCACATAGTATTCGATATTAAAACAATGTTTCGCTTTTGTGGAGATTTAGGGCGTTTTTTATTATTGAAATAATATGAGGAAAGCAGTGAAATCATTATTGTAGCCAGAAAAGGACGAATAACTGCTGATTTCGTTTGAGTATATTTATAAGCCCCAATTTTCTCACACAGATGTCTACGGCCATACCACGTTGAAAATACCGGTTCTCGTCCGATCACCGCAGTCAAGCAACGTCGGGCGTGGTTAGTACTTAGATGGGTGACCGCTTGGGAACACCACGTGTTGTAGACTTTTTTTCATCTTTTGTCTTTTATTTTTTGCCCCACTGGACACCTATTCTTACCACCTGCACTCTTTCCTAAGTTCACCACATACCTGTGAACACTTTTGTAATATCGAAATATTTTTTGTTTGTTTCTTTTGTGCCTTCACGGTAGGCTACCTCGATCCTACCCACCCATGGAAACAAACCCCTTAAAAACCAACAAAGGAAAGATGACCACTCTGCCCAAATTAAATAAATAAACTAAGTAGGCTACAACCTAATAATTAGAAGTAACTCAGTAAGTTAAATAAGGGGTAGGTATGGAAAACATTCGTGTAGGGGTTACAACCACTCGAGCTAATTCGGAAACGTATGGGTGGCCCTAATAAGGGCCGGATGGGTAGAACAAATGGGTGGTCCTGGGTTGAGTTTAACCGCCGAAGCCGTACAGGGTGCGACCTTGACGTTTCAGAGCATAGACGACATCCATAGCAGTGACGGTCTTCCTCTTGGCGTGCTCAGTGTAGGTGACGGCATCACGGATGACATTTTCAAGGAACACCTTGAGGACACCTCTGGTTTCTTCGTAGATCAGACCAGAGATACGTTTGACACCACCTCTGCGAGCAAGACGACGGATGGCTGGCTTGGTGATACCTTGGATGTTATCACGCAACACCTTCCTGTGACGCTTGGCGCCTCCTTTGCCGAGTCCCTTACCACCTTTGCCTCGGCCAGACATATTGAATTTTTCTTCTTTGTTGATGAAGGAGTGTTCGAAAAACGCCGTCTGCAGAGAAACTCGCTCCTTATATACGGTCCTGGGCTCGAGTTCGTTCAATATGGCGGACACCGCCCAACCAAAAGCGGTCGGCGAATGAGCCAGCCAATGAAAAAGCAGCTTGCCGTGTCGACTGGAATGTTGCTGGCTTGTCGGCTAACGGTGTCGTTTTCAAAGTCATTTTTTCACCTATTCTGCTATGCGACCCTTGGATAAAAAATAAAGAGTTTCATTGCCCACACGTGTAGGCATAGAAAAGATCCACGTTTGTCATGTTAAAATATGATATTAGACGTTATTTTCACCGTTTTGTGCGAATAAAACTGAAATATTTCCCTACACCTAATTATGCGAGTACGAGCGAGCTCATTATGCGAGTACGAGAGAATCTCGAACGCTGATTGGTCGAGTACGAACGAAATAATATTCTCGTACTCCGCTCCGTACTCGCAGTGGTTTGTTTACATCGTGAAACGAATAGGTTAGTTAGGCTTCTAATAATTAAATAATCTATGGCGTGTAGTCGTTAAGAATAATTTCTGCTCTCCGATTAAGATCTAGATATCTAGCTCTAACCCTAAAGGGTTTTTCTTTTTTTTTTTTTATATATATATTTTAAAAAGCAATGGATAGGGTGGTGGGTGGGTGAAAGAAAAATATAAAATTTATTCTCTCCTTTCTTCACATTTGAGATAAATAAAACAATATCAACAGCATGCATACACGAATTCAAATAGCAATGTGATGTGTGAGTTGAATTAAAGAGATAAATGAATAGAACCTATCTCCCGCATCCCCCAGAATAATACTAATAGATGTAGTAGTAGTAGTAGTAGTAGAGTGGCAGACATGGGCAGGGGGTGTAGTGGGTGGGTGGGTGGAAACTCGTGAGGTGGGGGACCTTCACTGCTAATCTGAACGTTGTCAGGTGGTCCTAAAAAGGACCTTGGTTGAGGACAGGGGGTGGTGGTTTGGGCTTAAAAGAAACCTCTTAAGCACGCTCACCACGGATACGTCTGGCTAGCTGGATGTCCTTGGGCATGATGGTGACACGCTTGGCGTGGATGGCGCACAGGTTGGTGTCTTCAAACAGACCGACGAGGTAAGCCTCGCTAGCCTCCTGCAGGGCCATGACAGCGGAGCTCTGGAAGCGAAGGTCAGTCTTGAAGTCCTGGGCGATTTCTCTGACCAGGCGCTGGAATGGCAGCTTGCGAATGAGCAGCTCAGTGCTCTTCTGGTAACGACGGATTTCTCTCAGGGCGACGGTTCCAGGCCTGTAACGATGGGGCTTCTTAACACCGCCGGTGGCTGGTGCTGACTTTCTGGCGGCTTTGGTGGCCAGCTGTTTACGTGGGGCTTTGCCTCCAGTAGATTTTCGGGCGGTTTGTTTGGTACGAGCCATCTTTTTTTTTTTGAATGATCTTAACTGACTGTTAAGGAAATGCGGCAGCTCAGCGCTGCTGGCCCTTTTATAACCGTCCGCCAAACCCTTAGCGCAACGAAGCTCTCCCATTGGACGAGTACGAGTTTAACGACGCTGATTGGCCAGTAGCAGCCACACAACGTTGAGACAGCGTCGACATAGCAGATTATTTTTAGACACGGTATCCAGCCGAGCGATCTATTAATAGCAGACAGGGCCGATAACACAAAATATTCTTCGTTCAAATGAAATCCTTGGTTGTGCCGCTTGTCAATGGAATCCGGTGTGTTTGCTTCTGTCGTCTTCAATGAATTATGAATGTGTGTGTGAGTGATTAGAAAAGAACCCAACATAGACTGCCTGAAACAATTTAGATCTAGACCTAGTCTATAGACCTAGGTAGATATTCTGACCCGATTCGACCGCCCGATCGGCGGTATTTACACAGTGTGTAAATAAATGAGGGGGAAGGATTAATAAAAACATATTTGGTTTTAAAAAGAAGAAGATATAAAATAAAAAGGGTAGACTAGCGGTAGGTTAAAGAATAGAATTTTAAAATAACGACCACCCTTATTTGTTGTAGACAGGGGTTAAACGGAGCACATTTAAAGAAAAATAGATTCTATTTTCATTTGTATCTATGAACGAATACCCCTAAAATATGTCCAGTTACTACTATTAATATGACCGCCCCCTCCCTGTTCTGCTCGTGTAAACCAGTGTAAGTATTATACATCTATAATAATGATCTCATACTGCTAGTGATTGACATGTTGATACGTTATTAATAAAGTTTGAAACAAGTAGGGTAGGGTAGGGTAGGGTAGGAAAACTCGATTTTTGTTCATTGACACACAACGAAAGCTAATTGGGTAAACTTTGGTTGTCCTGAAAAGGACAGTAGTAGGCTAGGTGGACAGTGGGCAGCAGGGTGACACTGTTTAGCTCTTGCCACCGGGTGTCTTCTGTGACTTCTTGGGCAGAAGCACGGCCTGGATGTTGGGGAGGACACCACCCTGGGCGATGGTGACACCCGACAAAAGTTTGTTCAACTCTTCGTCGTTACGGATGGCCAGCTGGAGGTGACGAGGAATGATTCTTGTCTTCTTGTTGTCTCTGGCAGCGTTGCCGGCCAACTCGAGCACTTCAGCGGCCAAATACTCGAGGACGGCGGCTAGGTAGACTGGGGCACCAGCACCGACACGCTCAGCATAGTTTCCTTTCCTCAACAGACGATGAATACGTCCGACTGGGAATTGAAGGCCTGCCCTGGAGGAGCGAGACTTGGACTTTCCCTTGACTTTACCGCCTTTACCACGTCCGGACATTGTGAGTTGGTTAGGAGCGAGAAGAAATACAGCGACTAACAGCGATACGGCTGCAGGCGATGAATGAAGACTTAACGGCGAGATCGGCCCTTTTATACGAAACGGCGAGGAAATCCGTTCGTCACCAAGCGAGCGTTCTGATTGGCTGCGCAGCGGCTTGGCGTTCGTACTCGTACTCGTACTCTCCAAATTTCCTCGCCGTTTCATATAAAAGGGCGGCCGGCGGTCGGTTCGCCTCATTTCTGTTCAAGCCATTGAAAAGAAAACAACATGCCACCTAAAGTTTCTTCCAAGGGAGCCAAGAAGGCCGGTAAGGCTAAAGCCGTACGCACCGGTGACAAGAAAAAGAAGAGGAGGAGAAAGGAAAGCTACAGCATCTACATTTACAAAGTCTTGAAGCAGGTGCACCCTGACACTGGCATTTCCTCCAAGGCCATGTCCATCATGAACTCCTTCGTCAACGACATCTTTGAGCGCATTTCAGCTGAAGCCAGCCGTCTTGCCCACTACAACAAGCGCAGCACCATCACCTCCAGGGAGATCCAGACCGCTGTCCGTCTCCTCCTGCCCGGTGAGCTGGCCAAACACGCCGTCAGTGAAGGCACCAAGGCTGTCACCAAGTACACCACCAGCAAATAAACACAACAGCAAACAACCACCTGGCTTGCTTGTTGTGGCTCTACTACTCGGCCCTTTTCAGGGCCTCCACCCATTCCCAATTAGCTCGGTTTGGTTTACATTGAACGAGTTTTCCCTCCCTCCCTCATCCACCCACCCACTCTGTGTAGCTGCCATGTTACAGTTTTTTTTTTTTGTTTAGTCATTCTTTTCTTTAATAAGTAGAGATAGATATACATACATACATAGGCCTACATAGTAATATGCCTATCCCAACAACTGCACACACTATTCTCTTAACACATTTCATGCTAATTCTATCCTTTAAACTAGACATAAAAAGGCCACATACTTATTACTGGGTGGCTCCTTTTTTTTAAAAACACTATTTCATTCTGCATCTCACACAGGGCATCAGCACACCTCTATGCATATCATTTATTGTGTGTTGTTTGGCATAGATCCAAGGGATGAATGGGATTTAATAGTTTTAATTCAGATTATAAGGCTGGCTGTTGTAATAGGAATTATTAGCCAACACTTTGATTCTTATCACCAGTGCTAACTGCCATTTTCATTACAATACATCCATTCTGGTGGGTTGGTTTTTTTCTGTCTTCATTATATATGTTGAACATAACTGTGTGAGTGTGGCTTTTGGTGTTTTTATTATTTTTGTTTTTCTTTCATTAAAGCTACCATGTCAGATTGCTAAGGCATGCATCTGCCACCATTTGTTCACTGATATACTTTTTTCCTACTACCATCATATCATATGATTCTTTTGGTTTTGTCTTTTGCTAGGCCTGGCTTGAAAATGAGTTGGTTACACTTCTGCACAACATACATTCTCTTTAACAAGACAAAACAACAATTAAATACTCTGAACTTTTTTTTTTTATTATCATATATATACTTTTTTTTTTTTCAAAATACAGAAAATAAAAAATAACATGAGCTCAAGTACACAGCTTTCAAGAAGTTCATGGTTTTCTTTGCCAGCCTGCACAATGATTTCAGCACAGATTAAATTTAAACAATCAAAAGGAGGTTGATCTCTTACCGGCTGACGAGAAAGTTTGCGCAGAAGCATCATTTCTTAAGCCCCTGGTCAGTTGGAGTTGTAAAATGATGAGGTTTTCTTAACATTTGCCCTGGGGCATACATTTATGGTCCTGGTACTAGTTCTATACTGACAAGGATTCTTTCAAAGCAACTTGAGCCCAAAGGGAAGTATTTATATGCCTGCAACATAGCTGTGATTAATAAAGAATGAATTTCAATGCAAAAAATAATAATTTGAATCCCTGCAAGCTCCTTTCACATAAACCAGAGAGAAAAAAATGTATGCCAGTCTATAACATATACAATATAAATAAATTAGATTGAATATAAAGATTTTTTTTATTCCTCTCATTAGTTCAACCCTTCTCTTTTTATATAAACACCCAAGGCAGACGCTTGAGTAAATTAATATCCTTCCATATATTATAGAAGCATAAATAAATATGTGTAAAAAGTATTTCATATATGTATATATTTTTTTAAATATATATATATATATATATATATATATATTTTTATATATATATTTATTTATAATGTAAAAATATTGAATATATATACATAGACGAATATTGTATATATGTCTATATATACGTATGTATATATATGCATGTTTTGTGTATATATATATATATATATTTACATGTGTGTCTAAATGTATATTCATTGAATATATATTTGAATGTATATTCAAATATATATATTTGAGTGTAGACGAAAGACGCTCAAGTAAAATAATATCCTTCAGAATATTATAATTATAAGTTTTTTTCTTCTACCCCAGCAAACAGAAGGATATATATATACACACAATATATAATTTATATTTACAAATATATATTATATAAGAATTAATATATATATTCATAATACATATATATATATATATATATATATATATATATATATATATATATATATAAGTATATATATATATATATATATGTATAAATAAATAAGTTATATATATAGATATATTCATATATAATGTATTTATTATGTAAATATATGTATATATCAGTGTGCGTATATAAAGGTATGTATATATGTTCAAATATATTTATTTGTTTGTTCGGATACATATATATCTGTTGTGTGTATTAAATTGCGCTCTTCTGTCAGTTTTTTCATTTGACGACAGTCGGTTAAGGTACTGGCCCCAGCCTAAAGATATTAGTAGAGTCTTCATAATGTGATGCCATGGGCTAGCAAAAAATAAATGAAGAAAAATCACATAGCAGGACAAATTGACATTTTACATGCTTTCAAACTTAAACTGAAATCAGAAAATGATGTGAAATTCATCTTGTGTATATAGAAAAATAAGCATTGTGCCAAAATCCTAATCATTGGTATTAAAAATGACATCAGCTTAATTTAAAAACTGGAAATTGTTTTGCCCTGCCGGATGAGATACCGGTAGCAGACACAGGGTTCCAGGCTGATGAAAGAAAGCGGTATACTTAAAGACAAAAGAATACCCTGTGTTAAAGCGGAACCAGCTAAGATTAAAGCTTAAAGTAAAGGCCTGCCCTGTCGCAGAATGTTAAAGTGGCCGGTGAAAGATCCCCGCGCCAGGCTAAAAGCAAGCTGTACACTTATTACTTAACGAGGGCTTCTTCAGGTCTTGTCTGTAGGACAATTCAGTCACAATAACAGGCAGACCAGGCCAGCCCTGGATATAAGCTAATTCATTTTATGCGCTGCTTCGACAGTCAATGAATATGGAGCTGCGGTCAGACTTTCAAACAAACCGCCTGAGTATTTAAAATGGGAAACAATATTTATTAATATTATCACCAACTAGATCTAGATTATATAGGCTACAAGGAAACCCAGAACCAGACTGGAAAGAAGTAAATTTACTCCCACTAATGATGACTTATCACTAATACTAATAATTAAAAAAAATGTTTAAAAAAATTAATTGCTCAAACCTAATAATCATTACAATCAAGCATCAAGTCTGATAGCCAACATTGGACCTAAAATCTAGATCTATTAGTTTTTACTGAACTAAATCTTATGTTATTTACTAATAATTACTAATGCATTTAATTATTAATACCTAGGCTACTCATTCCTACAGAATCTAGAAATTCTAGATCTAGACTCTAGAGAAATACTGGCGTCCCAGGCCAACCTAACCTTTTAAGCAACATCCTTAATTAGCATTTAATTAACCATGGATCGCCTGCCTTTTTTTTTTCACCGTGAAATTATTATTGTAATTTTTGAAACAGTATTTTGAATAGATCTACCCTCCTGTTTATATTATTTTAGTTAAGCTAGAGCGTTAGATCTAGAATTCTAGATCGTCGCCTAGTTGCGTGTTTTAAAATGAAGCCAGAATATTAATAGACTGAAAATAAATGTGCCAGTTGTCGTGGGAAAAGGTTAAAAGAATAATTAATAAATGAAAAGCATTGAACTATTTCTCAAACATTAAATTAGTAGACTTGTAGGCGGCTAGATCTAGATCTATGTGATGAGTTGGATTAAAATTGAATGAATTCGTGCAGAATGTTTCGGAAGGAGTGAGTGAGCGGGAGACCCAAAAAAGTTAAAGTATCGCCTTTCCGATAGATCATTTCACATGAAAGCGATAGTTAAAGGACAGGTCGGATGCAGGGGGCACCTGGTTTTCTGATTTTAGTCAAGGAAAATGGGGAAAATGTATTTATTTTGTATTTTACAACGCGCGATGCTCGAAAATTAGTAGCTCAGGGAAGTCTACCGGTGGTTACCGCCTCAGGTTAAAAATAGCGACCAATGGCTGTAGAGGGAAAAAAAGGCACATAGTATTCGATATTAAAACAATGTTTCGCTTTTGTGGAGATTTAGGGCGTTTTTTATTATTGAAATAATATGAGGAAAGCAGTGAAATCATTATTGTAGCCAGAAAAGGACGAATAACTGCTGATTTCGTTTGAGTATATTTATAAGCCCCAATTTTCTCACACAGATGTCTACGGCCATACCACGTTGAAAATACCGGTTCTCGTCCGATCACCGCAGTCAAGCAACGTCGGGCGTGGTTAGTACTTAGATGGGTGACCGCTTGGGAACACCACGTGTTGTAGACTTTTTTTCATCTTTTGTCTTTTATTTTTTGCCCCACTGGACACCTATTCTTACCACCTGCACTCTTTCCTAAGTTCACCACATACCTGTGAACACTTTTGTAATATCGAAATATTTTTTGTTTGTTTCTTTTGTGCCTTCACGGTAGGCTACCTCGATCCTACCCACCCATGGAAACAAACCCCTTAAAAACCAACAAAGGAAAGATGACCACTCTGCCCAAATTAAATAAATAAACTAAGTAGGCTACAACCTAATAATTAGAAGTAACTCAGTAAGTTAAATAAGGGGTAGGTATGGAAAACATTCGTGTAGGGGTTACAACCACTCGAGCTAATTCGGAAACGTATGGGTGGCCCTAATAAGGGCCGGATGGGTAGAACAAATGGGTGGTCCTGGGTTGAGTTTAACCGCCGAAGCCGTACAGGGTGCGACCTTGACGTTTCAGAGCATAGACGACATCCATAGCAGTGACGGTCTTCCTCTTGGCGTGCTCAGTGTAGGTGACGGCATCACGGATGACATTTTCAAGGAACACCTTGAGGACACCTCTGGTTTCTTCGTAGATCAGACCAGAGATACGTTTGACACCACCTCTGCGAGCAAGACGACGGATGGCTGGCTTGGTGATACCTTGGATGTTATCACGCAACACCTTCCTGTGACGCTTGGCGCCTCCTTTGCCGAGTCCCTTACCACCTTTGCCTCGGCCAGACATATTGAATTTTTCTTCTTTGTTGATGAAGGAGTGTTCGAAAAACGCCGTCTGCAGAGAAACTCGCTCCTTATATACGGTCCTGGGCTCGAGTTCGTTCAATATGGCGGACACCGCCCAACCAAAAGCGGTCGGCGAATGAGCCAGCCAATGAAAAAGCAGCTTGCCGTGTCGACTGGAATGTTGCTGGCTTGTCGGCTAACGGTGTCGTTTTCAAAGTCATTTTTTCACCTATTCTGCTATGCGACCCTTGGATAAAAAATAAAGAGTTTCATTGCCCACACGTGTAGGCATAGAAAAGATCCACGTTTGTCATGTTAAAATATGATATTAGACGTTATTTTCACCGTTTTGTGCGAATAAAACTGAAATATTTCCCTACACCTAATTATGCGAGTACGAGCGAGCTCATTATGCGAGTACGAGAGAATCTCGAACGCTGATTGGTCGAGTACGAACGAAATAATATTCTCGTACTCCGCTCCGTACTCGCAGTGGTTTGTTTACATCGTGAAACGAATAGGTTAGTTAGGCTTCTAATAATTAAATAATCTATGGCGTGTAGTCGTTAAGAATAATTTCTGCTCTCCGATTAAGATCTAGATATCTAGCTCTAACCCTAAAGGGTTTTTCTTTTTTTTTTTTTATATATATATTTTAAAAAGCAATGGATAGGGTGGTGGGTGGGTGAAAGAAAAATATAAAATTTATTCTCTCCTTTCTTCACATTTGAGATAAATAAAACAATATCAACAGCATGCATACACGAATTCAAATAGCAATGTGATGTGTGAGTTGAATTAAAGAGATAAATGAATAGAACCTATCTCCCGCATCCCCCAGAATAATACTAATAGATGTAGTAGTAGTAGTAGTAGTAGAGTGGCAGACATGGGCAGGGGGTGTAGTGGGTGGGTGGGTGGAAACTCGTGAGGTGGGGGACCTTCACTGCTAATCTGAACGTTGTCAGGTGGTCCTAAAAAGGACCTTGGTTGAGGACAGGGGGTGGTGGTTTGGGCTTAAAAGAAACCTCTTAAGCACGCTCACCACGGATACGTCTGGCTAGCTGGATGTCCTTGGGCATGATGGTGACACGCTTGGCGTGGATGGCGCACAGGTTGGTGTCTTCAAACAGACCGACGAGGTAAGCCTCGCTAGCCTCCTGCAGGGCCATGACAGCGGAGCTCTGGAAGCGAAGGTCAGTCTTGAAGTCCTGGGCGATTTCTCTGACCAGGCGCTGGAATGGCAGCTTGCGAATGAGCAGCTCAGTGCTCTTCTGGTAACGACGGATTTCTCTCAGGGCGACGGTTCCAGGCCTGTAACGATGGGGCTTCTTAACACCGCCGGTGGCTGGTGCTGACTTTCTGGCGGCTTTGGTGGCCAGCTGTTTACGTGGGGCTTTGCCTCCAGTAGATTTTCGGGCGGTTTGTTTGGTACGAGCCATCTTTTTTTTTTTGAATGATCTTAACTGACTGTTAAGGAAATGCGGCAGCTCAGCGCTGCTGGCCCTTTTATAACCGTCCGCCAAACCCTTAGCGCAACGAAGCTCTCCCATTGGACGAGTACGAGTTTAACGACGCTGATTGGCCAGTAGCAGCCACACAACGTTGAGACAGCGTCGACATAGCAGATTATTTTTAGACACGGTATCCAGCCGAGCGATCTATTAATAGCAGACAGGGCCGATAACACAAAATATTCTTCGTTCAAATGAAATCCTTGGTTGTGCCGCTTGTCAATGGAATCCGGTGTGTTTGCTTCTGTCGTCTTCAATGAATTATGAATGTGTGTGTGAGTGATTAGAAAAGAACCCAACATAGACTGCCTGAAACAATTTAGATCTAGACCTAGTCTATAGACCTAGGTAGATATTCTGACCCGATTCGACCGCCCGATCGGCGGTATTTACACAGTGTGTAAATAAATGAGGGGGAAGGATTAATAAAAACATATTTGGTTTTAAAAAGAAGAAGATATAAAATAAAAAGGGTAGACTAGCGGTAGGTTAAAGAATAGAATTTTAAAATAACGACCACCCTTATTTGTTGTAGACAGGGGTTAAACGGAGCACATTTAAAGAAAAATAGATTCTATTTTCATTTGTATCTATGAACGAATACCCCTAAAATATGTCCAGTTACTACTATTAATATGACCGCCCCCTCCCTGTTCTGCTCGTGTAAACCAGTGTAAGTATTATACATCTATAATAATGATCTCATACTGCTAGTGATTGACATGTTGATACGTTATTAATAAAGTTTGAAACAAGTAGGGTAGGGTAGGGTAGGGTAGGAAAACTCGATTTTTGTTCATTGACACACAACGAAAGCTAATTGGGTAAACTTTGGTTGTCCTGAAAAGGACAGTAGTAGGCTAGGTGGACAGTGGGCAGCAGGGTGACACTGTTTAGCTCTTGCCACCGGGTGTCTTCTGTGACTTCTTGGGCAGAAGCACGGCCTGGATGTTGGGGAGGACACCACCCTGGGCGATGGTGACACCCGACAAAAGTTTGTTCAACTCTTCGTCGTTACGGATGGCCAGCTGGAGGTGACGAGGAATGATTCTTGTCTTCTTGTTGTCTCTGGCAGCGTTGCCGGCCAACTCGAGCACTTCAGCGGCCAAATACTCGAGGACGGCGGCTAGGTAGACTGGGGCACCAGCACCGACACGCTCAGCATAGTTTCCTTTCCTCAACAGACGATGAATACGTCCGACTGGGAATTGAAGGCCTGCCCTGGAGGAGCGAGACTTGGACTTTCCCTTGACTTTACCGCCTTTACCACGTCCGGACATTGTGAGTTGGTTAGGAGCGAGAAGAAATACAGCGACTAACAGCGATACGGCTGCAGGCGATGAATGAAGACTTAACGGCGAGATCGGCCCTTTTATACGAAACGGCGAGGAAATCCGTTCGTCACCAAGCGAGCGTTCTGATTGGCTGCGCAGCGGCTTGGCGTTCGTACTCGTACTCGTACTCTCCAAATTTCCTCGCCGTTTCATATAAAAGGGCGGCCGGCGGTCGGTTCGCCTCATTTCTGTTCAAGCCATTGAAAAGAAAACAACATGCCACCTAAAGTTTCTTCCAAGGGAGCCAAGAAGGCCGGTAAGGCTAAAGCCGTACGCACCGGTGACAAGAAAAAGAAGAGGAGGAGAAAGGAAAGCTACAGCATCTACATTTACAAAGTCTTGAAGCAGGTGCACCCTGACACTGGCATTTCCTCCAAGGCCATGTCCATCATGAACTCCTTCGTCAACGACATCTTTGAGCGCATTTCAGCTGAAGCCAGCCGTCTTGCCCACTACAACAAGCGCAGCACCATCACCTCCAGGGAGATCCAGACCGCTGTCCGTCTCCTCCTGCCCGGTGAGCTGGCCAAACACGCCGTCAGTGAAGGCACCAAGGCTGTCACCAAGTACACCACCAGCAAATAAACACAACAGCAAACAACCACCTGGCTTGCTTGTTGTGGCTCTACTACTCGGCCCTTTTCAGGGCCTCCACCCATTCCCAATTAGCTCGGTTTGGTTTACATTGAACGAGTTTTCCCTCCCTCCCTCATCCACCCACCCACTCTGTGTAGCTGCCATGTTACAGTTTTTTTTTTTTGTTTAGTCATTCTTTTCTTTAATAAGTAGAGATAGATATACATACATACATAGGCCTACATAGTAATATGCCTATCCCAACAACTGCACACACTATTCTCTTAACACATTTCATGCTAATTCTATCCTTTAAACTAGACATAAAAAGGCCACATACTTATTACTGGGTGGCTCCTTTTTTTTAAAAACACTATTTCATTCTGCATCTCACACAGGGCATCAGCACACCTCTATGCATATCATTTATTGTGTGTTGTTTGGCATAGATCCAAGGGATGAATGGGATTTAATAGTTTTAATTCAGATTATAAGGCTGGCTGTTGTAATAGGAATTATTAGCCAACACTTTGATTCTTATCACCAGTGCTAACTGCCATTTTCATTACAATACATCCATTCTGGTGGGTTGGTTTTTTTCTGTCTTCATTATATATGTTGAACATAACTGTGTGAGTGTGGCTTTTGGTGTTTTTATTATTTTTGTTTTTCTTTCATTAAAGCTACCATGTCAGATTGCTAAGGCATGCATCTGCCACCATTTGTTCACTGATATACTTTTTTCCTACTACCATCATATCATATGATTCTTTTGGTTTTGTCTTTTGCTAGGCCTGGCTTGAAAATGAGTTGGTTACACTTCTGCACAACATACATTCTCTTTAACAAGACAAAACAACAATTAAATACTCTGAACTTTTTTTTTTTATTATCATATATATACTTTTTTTTTTTTCAAAATACAGAAAATAAAAAATAACATGAGCTCAAGTACACAGCTTTCAAGAAGTTCATGGTTTTCTTTGCCAGCCTGCACAATGATTTCAGCACAGATTAAATTTAAACAATCAAAAGGAGGTTGATCTCTTACCGGCTGACGAGAAAGTTTGCGCAGAAGCATCATTTCTTAAGCCCCTGGTCAGTTGGAGTTGTAAAATGATGAGGTTTTCTTAACATTTGCCCTGGGGCATACATTTATGGTCCTGGTACTAGTTCTATACTGACAAGGATTCTTTCAAAGCAACTTGAGCCCAAAGGGAAGTATTTATATGCCTGCAACATAGCTGTGATTAATAAAGAATGAATTTCAATGCAAAAAATAATAATTTGAATCCCTGCAAGCTCCTTTCACATAAACCAGAGAGAAAAAAATGTATGCCAGTCTATAACATATACAATATAAATAAATTAGATTGAATATAAAGATTTTTTTTATTCCTCTCATTAGTTCAACCCTTCTCTTTTTATATAAACACCCAAGGCAGACGCTTGAGTAAATTAATATCCTTCCATATATTATAGAAGCATAAATAAATATGTGTAAAAAGTATTTCATATATGTATATATTTTTTTAAATATATATATATATATATATATATATATATTTTTATATATATATTTATTTATAATGTAAAAATATTGAATATATATACATAGACGAATATTGTATATATGTCTATATATACGTATGTATATATATGCATGTTTTGTGTATATATATATATATATATTTACATGTGTGTCTAAATGTATATTCATTGAATATATATTTGAATGTATATTCAAATATATATATTTGAGTGTAGACGAAAGACGCTCAAGTAAAATAATATCCTTCAGAATATTATAATTATAAGTTTTTTTCTTCTACCCCAGCAAACAGAAGGATATATATATACACACATATATATAATTTATATTTACAAATATATATTATATAAGAATTAATATATATATTCATAATACATATATATATATATATATATATATATATATATATATATATATATATATAAGTATATATATATATATATATATGTATAAATAAATAAGTTATATATATAGATATATTCATATATAATGTATTTATTATGTAAATATATGTATATATCAGTGTGCGTATATAAAGGTATGTATATATGTTCAAATATATTTATTTGTTTGTTCGGATACATATATATCTGTTGTGTGTATTAAATTGCGCTCTTCTGTCAGTTTTTTCATTTGACGACAGTCGGTTAAGGTACTGGCCCCAGCCTAAAGATATTAGTAGAGTCTTCATAATGTGATGCCATGGGCTAGCAAAAAATAAATGAAGAAAAATCACATAGCAGGACAAATTGACATTTTACATGCTTTCAAACTTAAACTGAAATCAGAAAATGATGTGAAATTCATCTTGTGTATATAGAAAAATAAGCATTGTGCCAAAATCCTAATCATTGGTATTAAAAATGACATCAGCTTAATTTAAAAACTGGAAATTGTTTTGCCCTGCCGGATGAGATACCGGTAGCAGACACAGGGTTCCAGGCTGATGAAAGAAAGCGGTATACTTAAAGACAAAAGAATACCCTGTGTTAAAGCGGAACCAGCTAAGATTAAAGCTTAAAGTAAAGGCCTGCCCTGTCGCAGAATGTTAAAGTGGCCGGTGAAAGATCCCCGCGCCAGGCTAAAAGCAAGCTGTACACTTATTACTTAACGAGGGCTTCTTCAGGTCTTGTCTGTAGGACAATTCAGTCACAATAACAGGCAGACCAGGCCAGCCCTGGATATAAGCTAATTCATTTTATGCGCTGCTTCGACAGTCAATGAATATGGAGCTGCGGTCAGACTTTCAAACAAACCGCCTGAGTATTTAAAATGGGAAACAATATTTATTAATATTATCACCAACTAGATCTAGATTATATAGGCTACAAGGAAACCCAGAACCAGACTGGAAAGAAGTAAATTTACTCCCACTAATGATGACTTATCACTAATACTAATAATTAAAAAAAATGTTTAAAAAAATTAATTGCTCAAACCTAATAATCATTACAATCAAGCATCAAGTCTGATAGCCAACATTGGACCTAAAATCTAGATCTATTAG
The DNA here is from genome assembly GCF_028476545.2 of Physella acuta. Taxonomy (NCBI): domain Eukaryota; kingdom Metazoa; phylum Mollusca; class Gastropoda; family Physidae; genus Physella; species Physella acuta. The sequence goes on from NW_026734204.1 coordinate 21,419, forward strand.
TTTTTACTGAACTAAATCTTATGTTATTTACTAATAATTACTAATGCATTTAATTATTAATACCTAGGCTACTCATTCCTACAGAATCTAGAAATTCTAGATCTAGACTCTAGAGAAATACTGGCGTCCCAGGCCAACCTAACCTTTTAAGCAACATCCTTAATTAGCATTTAATTAACCATGGATCGCCTGCCCTTTTTTTTTTCACCGTGAAATTATTATTGTAATTTTTGAAACAGTATTTTGAATAGATCTACCCTCCTGTTTATATTATTTTAGTTAAGCTAGAGCGTTAGATCTAGAATTCTAGATCGTCGCCTAGTTGCGTGTTTTAAAATGAAGCCAGAATATTAATAGACTGAAAATAAATGTGCCAGTTGTCGTGGGAAAAGGTTAAAAGAATAATTAATAAATGAAAAGCATTGAACTATTTCTCAAACATTAAATTAGTAGACTTGTAGGCGGCTAGATCTAGATCTATGTGATGAGTTGGATTAAAATTGAATGAATTCGTGCAGAATGTTTCGGAAGGAGTGAGTGAGCGGGAGACCCAAAAAAGTTAAAGTATCGCCTTTCCGATAGATCATTTCACATGAAAGCGATAGTTAAAGGACAGGTCGGATGCAGGGGGCACCTGGTTTTCTGATTTTAGTCAAGGAAAATGGGGAAAATGTATTTATTTTGTATTTTACAACGCGCGATGCTCGAAAATTAGTAGCTCAGGGAAGTCTACCGGTGGTTACCGCCTCAGGTTAAAAATAGCGACCAATGGCTGTAGAGGGAAAAAAAGGCACATAGTATTCGATATTAAAACAATGTTTCGCTTTTGTGGAGATTTAGGGCGTTTTTTATTATTGAAATAATATGAGGAAAGCAGTGAAATCATTATTGTAGCCAGAAAAGGACGAATAACTGCTGATTTCGTTTGAGTATATTTATAAGCCCCAATTTTCTCACACAGATGTCTACGGCCATACCACGTTGAAAATACCGGTTCTCGTCCGATCACCGCAGTCAAGCAACGTCGGGCGTGGTTAGTACTTAGATGGGTGACCGCTTGGGAACACCACGTGTTGTAGACTTTTTTTCATCTTTTGTCTTTTATTTTTTGCCCCACTGGACACCTATTCTTACCACCTGCACTCTTTCCTAAGTTCACCACATACCTGTGAACACTTTTGTAATATCGAAATATTTTTTGTTTGTTTCTTTTGTGCCTTCACGGTAGGCTACCTCGATCCTACCCACCCATGGAAACAAACCCCTTAAAAACCAACAAAGGAAAGATGACCACTCTGCCCAAATTAAATAAATAAACTAAGTAGGCTACAACCTAATAATTAGAAGTAACTCAGTAAGTTAAATAAGGGGTAGGTATGGAAAACATTCGTGTAGGGGTTACAACCACTCGAGCTAATTCGGAAACGTATGGGTGGCCCTAATAAGGGCCGGATGGGTAGAACAAATGGGTGGTCCTGGGTTGAGTTTAACCGCCGAAGCCGTACAGGGTGCGACCTTGACGTTTCAGAGCATAGACGACATCCATAGCAGTGACGGTCTTCCTCTTGGCGTGCTCAGTGTAGGTGACGGCATCACGGATGACATTTTCAAGGAACACCTTGAGGACACCTCTGGTTTCTTCGTAGATCAGACCAGAGATACGTTTGACACCACCTCTGCGAGCAAGACGACGGATGGCTGGCTTGGTGATACCTTGGATGTTATCACGCAACACCTTCCTGTGACGCTTGGCGCCTCCTTTGCCGAGTCCCTTACCACCTTTGCCTCGGCCAGACATATTGAATTTTTCTTCTTTGTTGATGAAGGAGTGTTCGAAAAACGCCGTCTGCAGAGAAACTCGCTCCTTATATACGGTCCTGGGCTCGAGTTCGTTCAATATGGCGGACACCGCCCAACCAAAAGCGGTCGGCGAATGAGCCAGCCAATGAAAAAGCAGCTTGCCGTGTCGACTGGAATGTTGCTGGCTTGTCGGCTAACGGTGTCGTTTTCAAAGTCATTTTTTCACCTATTCTGCTATGCGACCCTTGGATAAAAAATAAAGAGTTTCATTGCCCACACGTGTAGGCATAGAAAAGATCCACGTTTGTCATGTTAAAATATGATATTAGACGTTATTTTCACCGTTTTGTGCGAATAAAACTGAAATATTTCCCTACACCTAATTATGCGAGTACGAGCGAGCTCATTATGCGAGTACGAGAGAATCTCGAACGCTGATTGGTCGAGTACGAACGAAATAATATTCTCGTACTCCGCTCCGTACTCGCAGTGGTTTGTTTACATCGTGAAACGAATAGGTTAGTTAGGCTTCTAATAATTAAATAATCTATGGCGTGTAGTCGTTAAGAATAATTTCTGCTCTCCGATTAAGATCTAGATATCTAGCTCTAACCCTAAAGGGTTTTTCTTTTTTTTTTTTTATATATATATTTTAAAAAGCAATGGATAGGGTGGTGGGTGGGTGAAAGAAAAATATAAAATTTATTCTCTCCTTTCTTCACATTTGAGATAAATAAAACAATATCAACAGCATGCATACACGAATTCAAATAGCAATGTGATGTGTGAGTTGAATTAAAGAGATAAATGAATAGAACCTATCTCCCGCATCCCCCAGAATAATACTAATAGATGTAGTAGTAGTAGTAGTAGTAGAGTGGCAGACATGGGCAGGGGGTGTAGTGGGTGGGTGGGTGGAAACTCGTGAGGTGGGGGACCTTCACTGCTAATCTGAACGTTGTCAGGTGGTCCTAAAAAGGACCTTGGTTGAGGACAGGGGGTGGTGGTTTGGGCTTAAAAGAAACCTCTTAAGCACGCTCACCACGGATACGTCTGGCTAGCTGGATGTCCTTGGGCATGATGGTGACACGCTTGGCGTGGATGGCGCACAGGTTGGTGTCTTCAAACAGACCGACGAGGTAAGCCTCGCTAGCCTCCTGCAGGGCCATGACAGCGGAGCTCTGGAAGCGAAGGTCAGTCTTGAAGTCCTGGGCGATTTCTCTGACCAGGCGCTGGAATGGCAGCTTGCGAATGAGCAGCTCAGTGCTCTTCTGGTAACGACGGATTTCTCTCAGGGCGACGGTTCCAGGCCTGTAACGATGGGGCTTCTTAACACCGCCGGTGGCTGGTGCTGACTTTCTGGCGGCTTTGGTGGCCAGCTGTTTACGTGGGGCTTTGCCTCCAGTAGATTTTCGGGCGGTTTGTTTGGTACGAGCCATCTTTTTTTTTTTGAATGATCTTAACTGACTGTTAAGGAAATGCGGCAGCTCAGCGCTGCTGGCCCTTTTATAACCGTCCGCCAAACCCTTAGCGCAACGAAGCTCTCCCATTGGACGAGTACGAGTTTAACGACGCTGATTGGCCAGTAGCAGCCACACAACGTTGAGACAGCGTCGACATAGCAGATTATTTTTAGACAC
>NW_026734205.1:0-27445 GCF_028476545.2 Physella acuta
TCAAACATCTCTTGTTCAATTAGCCACTGTTGGTGCCCGAGCTCGACTATTTATTCTTCAGTCCTTAGCTAATTCCAAACAAACAGCTGCTGTTTTGCGGGATACAAATTAACAAGATCGAGAACTCAAGCAAGTCAAGCAGATACAGATTGTTTAGATCTAGGTCTAGATATTTAAATGTATTATTGATTAGCATTGGATAACGCGCCGAAGAGCGTTTAGTTTTGGAAGGATATATGGGATGATAGACACATTGGATTTCATCAAGCAGTTGTACATAATATGTTGTCCAAACACTTTACTAAACTAATACCGGATGGTCAAGCTAACAATGTCTCCTTCCCTCTTTGTGGCAAAGCTGTTGCTATGAGCTGGTTAGCCAGCCAAGGCTATAACATAGTTGGAGTGTATGGAAGAAAGCATTGGAGGAGTTTTTTTACTGACCGAGGCATGGAATATTCTGTTGAAGATATTAACCACAATGGACACAACTTTAAATTATTTCAGAGTAAAGATGGAAAGATTCGGCTGTTATGTACAGATATTTTTAACTTTACTCCTGACATTGAAGGAACATTTGATGCAGTGTGGGACAGGGGAGCTCTGGTTGACCGGGGTGACTCACGTTGGGAGAAATATTCTAGAGATGTAAATGTAGATATAAGAATAAAGAACACAAAGAAGGAACTATGGAGTTGTCTTATCCATGAATGTCATCAAGTCGTCTGAATGTGAACTAGCCAAATGGTTGGTTAGCGTTGTAATCAATCTGGTGGGGGTATTTCGTAGCATCGTCATCGGATCACGTGACTCAAACCACTCACTCGGCGTAACATTGACGACACCAACGTTTAACTACAGACGTAGCAAATAAATGAAGACAATAATAGAGACATTTATAGAATACGGGATAGGCAGTGGTGGCAAAATAAATGCTGAGAAATCTAAAATTAAATAAAACGGACAGGAAAACAAAATATGCCACAAAAGTTGTAGTGACAGACAAACTCAAACTGTACGGCTTCACATGGACGAGACTGTCCCACACATTTGTACAGAAGCTGAATACCAATCAAAGGGATACAACAGCGAAAATACTGCATAACTCAATACAGCTGTATCTACCTCCCCTGCTTTTGAAAGCAAGCAATATATATCACCACACATGGAATATATCGGATCACAATGTCTAATCACAGATTATTTAATTATAATTTTATATGAATGCATTAGATAATATGCCTGTAGGCCTAATCATTTTTTTATTACCACATTTAGCTGTAAAGAAAAACAAAATAATATGAAAGATGGCTTCCTAAAAAAATAACATTACAATCATTAACTACTTTTGAAACTGATGTAAATATATTTAGACCTTGATATCCCACAATTGCTCACTCACAAGTTTATTCTAAATGAAAGACATCTCGTTACTACTCAACAGCTTCACCTAGTCAATCCCACCACCCTCACTACCCCACATTCTTAGCATAGAACCCATGTTAGAACGTATTGGGCAAGACAACCGCTTAAAAGGATTGCCAATACCAAACAGCCAAGAACATTATAGCACAGACTGACGACACCAATGTGTAACTGCGAAGAGATAAATAAATGAAGACACAAATAGAGACATTTACAGAATACGGGATAGGCAGCTGAGGCTAAATAAATGCAGAGAAATCCAAAATTCTGTGAAATGGAGACGAAAGATAAAGCACGACACCCAAATTATAGTGACAGACAAACTCAAACTGTACGGCTTCATATGGACGAGACTAACTGACACAATTACACCGAAGCTGGATACGTATCCATATTGCAGTAGAACCATTAGGGCAGCGCTAATTAACATATAACTATTACCAAAACATATCTTTACAGTAACAGTTAGCACAATAGCGACCCACGTTATAAAACATGCCAATAAACCCATTTGATATTTCATTTTTAAAAATAACATTAGCAACATCAACAACTAAACCCTAAAAAAAATAACATAATTAAAGGTCTAGGTCTACATGTCATTAGAACACACATTAACAATTTCAGGCATAAACACATAATTTAGTTAGACTAGAGCCACACTACCACCTATTAGCACAATACTACACAAGACACACAATTAACACGACAGTAAAGCTCATGGTTGCTAAATCGAACAGTCTCGAGTTCTAGTAGAGAAAATTAATTCCAACATTAAACAACTGCTGCCTTGAAGTTTGTTAAATGGTTGGACAAAGGTTAGGAAAGCAAATTCAAAAAGAAAATCAGGCTGAAATCGGAGTCAATGGCCTCAATGGTGCATAACCAGTTGACACGTATCCTTAATTGTGATGAAGGCGTGGTCAAGTCAGCAAAAGCTCATGGTTGATAAAATTAAAAGAAAAAATAATTAAAAGAAAAAAGTCTCGAGTTCAAATTATCCTTCTTTAGATAATCAGGCAAAGGGATACACCAGCGGAAATCAATTAAGTTATATTTACATCCCCAGTTATAATATAAAGCATTATATATCACCACGCTTGGATAGTACTCGATCACAATATCAAATCTCACATGTATTTTTTTTAAATGTGTGCATTTGATAATTTGCCTGTACACATTATTTTGCATAGCAAGTAACTTAGGTTAATATTAAAGTAGTAGTTCAAAAATTAATACAAAATAGCTACACATATCGCCTGGAGATTTAAAATGTGTGTACGAATAATTTGGCGTGATAAGATGAAAAAAAAAAAGATAAAATAACAGATTGTTTCCAAAACACATTACATTACAAATTCGTAACTACTTTTTAAATTGGTGTAGATATATTTAGACCTTTATATCCCATAATTGCTCATCGAAAGTCACGAGTTCTGATCCCATAGCTAAGACCTCCGTACAGAACCCATGGCATACAGTACGCTTTAATTGTAGTCAAAATGTCGGGAAGAGAATCGGTGCATTCAGTCACTCGACTACTCCGACCATTGAAGTGTCTGCTTTAAATGACAGTTGTAATAACTTGATTAATGATTGTGTCAACATAATACCTGCCATATTGAACTCACACGAAGCTTTATATTGACCTACATGTGATACATTTTCTTTTTAACTAATTTTAGAGTGTTCATATGATTAAATACAATGTCGCTTGTATTTATTTTGTTTGAATATTGTAGATAATATTTTTCTAGCTTAGACATTTTGCAAGGGAAATAATTTGCTTATTAATATACACAATTAGTTTGATAAAGTAAAATCAAACAACAAAATAATATACTGTTTTATGTTACAAAACATACCAATATACTTAATATAATATTTTCAATAATGATACATATTTAGATGTCTTTTAGTCTACTGTTTAAAAAATTTAATGTAATTACAAAACTGCATACATTATTATTATATTTTACACTTTTGCAAGACAAGCGAAGATTTCCTTTAATCAGTATTTTGTTCACTGCACGACTCTCTCGGTGAATTTTCCATATAGATCTTCTATATAATATACAAAAAATACAAATTAATATTTTTACATTTTTATAATGAATTTTTAAAAATGTCATTGGCCTATCATAATTTTATTTCTATTACCAAGCACTCTGTACATGGCAATTATTATTTTTATTTCTTAGACATGTGTATTGTTAAGCTTTAATGTTAATCGTAGAACCTATAAAATAAATACATTTTATTTTTTTTTTCAAAAAAACAGACTTGTTTTGCTCTTACTATATTTTTATGAATGTCCCATACTAACATAAATCGGTGTATTGGTTGTTTGAAAGACATGTATTAAATGTATTATTTCATGTACGTGTCTGATGCACTAATTCATTAGTAATCCTGAGCTGTATCAGTCGTTAAGCCTACACGTGTGTACGAACTCTATTTATCTTTATCTCTCGCTTACAACAGGGTACCAGATATATAAGGGATGGTCTATAAATGACGACATATCTGGATAGGGGAAGGGGTGGAAGGAGGGGATGGGTTTGGTGACGATAGAGAAAAAAGTAAAGACATGTTTTTCCACTAAAAAACTGAAAATGAGTTGTAGGGAAACAACAACAAAAATACCACGTATTTCAGAAAATTGTTTATCGCCTCCCCTACTTTTGAAAACGATGCATTTCCTTACATCTGAAAATGTTAAATGTAATGTAATGTAATTAATACTTATACACATTAGTAGTACATAGTAACACTTATAGAAGTACAAAAAGTATACAGAAAGTAGCATACGTCATGGTTGGAATCTGGAAATGTATACGAATAATTGGAAATCAAAGGAAGAGAAGAGAGAAGAAACCAAATGATTGATTTTGATATATCTAACACTTTAGTCAGTAAAACAATGTCATGTATATTAGATATATTTGAACCTTTATATCTCACGATTCCCAATCAGAAAGACTTAAGTTCGGATCTCTGGAGTCGAGTCTGTAAGACGTGCTTGTACACCAAGCTCAGATGGTTACCTGACTAACGTTAGGAAAAACTGCGGCCACAGCTAAGACCTCCGTACATAACCCCTAACGGAGAAAACACTTAGATCTTAGTCAAAATGCCGAGAAGTCAAATGGTGCAATCAATCGTTTGACTACTCGGACCAATGTAGTATCTGCTTTAAATGACAGTTCCAATAACTGAAAAAAATGATTGTATCAACGTAATATCTGCCATATTGAACTCACACGAAGCTTTATATTAAGCTAGATGTAACACATTTTATTGTAGCTAATTTTTTTTTATGTGTTCATATTTTTTTCTTTCTTGAAAGGGAAATAGTTATCGATTTAATAACCATAATATAATTGGCGAATGAATTGGAAACAAATACAAACAAAACAGACATATAATTTTCCGCATCAAAAGTCACCCATACTTATAATAAATGTGTTTCACTTATCAAACAAATATGTGCATATGCGTTTGTTAAATGTTTGAAATATGCATGTATGTACGTACACAAAGTAGCGTTATGTTTTACTGATTTAAAAAGACAACAACAACCGAAAGCATCGAATAATCAATGGTGCATTTTTCACTTTACCTGTTTAGTATATTTTCGAAAACACAAATAGATTGTATGATAAAAACGTCGTTGGTCTCATACTACGTCATTATGTAATAAATGTTTATATTGGTAATGTGAATTATTAGGCTACGATATTAAATACAAAAACTTTAATGTCTTAAAATAGATACATACACATTTATAAGCCCAGAGTGGTTTTGCGCATAACGTATGCTAATAAATAAACCGTACTAACTAAAATCAAATGCATGTATTTATTTACAAATCAGGTTAATGGAGGGTTGATATAGGAGGCTTTGGTAAAAGAGGAGAAAAAGTAACGATACGTTTTTGCATTAAAAATTAGAAAAATAGTTGTAACCATCATTTCGCTTTGTTAAGAAAGTCCAGCTTAGTTAAGATTTCATTTAGACAAAAACAAGAAAATAACGGCTGCTATTAAATGTTTGATGTAATTTTGTGGCAGGGGTTTGGTAAAATGAAGTGTGATATTATTTTGGGTGTTTAATAAAACTATCAACTTTATTGTATTTAAATATAACTTTAAAATAGTTAAAACGTATTTTTTTATCCATAACTTGTTTCAAAATGTTTATTTTGCTAAATTTGAAGTGCAATGTTTTATTGTCTCCCTTCTCATATTTAAAACAAAATAAATGTCAATTTTAATTTGTTACTAAAATAGAAAGATAGAACCACGAGCCTAAAACGTGTTTACACTAAATATTATTTATGGTCAGTTTACAAAATGCAACATTTTATATGGTGATAAAACTATCTGCTTAAGAAAACCGCTTTACATCACCAACATAAACGGCGGTAAAGAATTAATGTTCTCTTTTTATCAGAATTTCAAATTAATTTTAGATGGCATACGCATACTTCTGCCCCAATTTTTAGTGACTTTTGAAGTTCGCCCTGCTACATTGGCACTATACAATTGGTCAACTTGTTTAAGACATATATGAAATGAGAAAAACATGTTTTCGAGATCTCAACTGGGATTAAATATTGTGAAGTGCGTCGATTAACTCGTAATGTGATTAATAAGGTGGTTGCACACACTGATAATTACTAATATGTAAAAATTGGATAAAAAATTATACTTATTTTTAAGAAGACTTCATCGACGACCTTTTACGTATAAGTTATACAATTTCATAAAAAAAAGACATTAATATAAATATCACATTTTGTTGAGTTTTAATCACGTCATTAACGCTTAATATATTGTATAAACGTTTTACTTCATTATTTAGTATGTGTTTAGTGTACATTGTCTGTTTGTTTATTGTAGTTGGGATTTGACATAATTGTATAAACGCTTGCTATTACATATTTAAATTAATTGTTGTTTTAAAATCTTTAAACATTTCAATTTAGCCGAATTGCATGAGTGAAATTCATTTCTCTCGAAATGAACACACACATGTGAGTATAATAATTCGGAAAATACTACATTTTATGGGAATATAATACATCTTAAAAACATTATTTTAAGCATACAATCAAGTCAAAAGTAATGTCACTTTGCATTTCCATTGTATGTTGACCAACACACACAGTTTGAAAAAAAAACATGATCTGATAGACGTCATTGACATTCTGTTTGCCAGTTTCAACCTATGGGTGGTGGGGAAGGGGTCAATCTTTACATCTATTTCATATTACTACATTATGTCCTGTTGTGATTTGAGCCTTTATGAAAACATATTTTTGAGTTTCATAAAACTGACGTTTATGAATACAATATCTAAAATAAAATAAATAAATACATAAATAAAAGACGTGTTTTACTGACTGTATAATGTTACACGTTTAACCCTATACAAACATAGTACAGTATATTCGGCGACCGATGATTTAAATGAGTACATTTCTTGTAACTAATATGTATCGAATACCAGGTCCCCCCCCCCCCACCCACACACACATTCCCCAAAACACCTACCCCAGTTCGCGGTCCTATTATTATCTAACGAACGACTGTATATTTGGATATCGCGGGCTTTAGACGAACCCGTTTGTTCTTGACAAACAGAGTCCACAATGGGGTCACTGTTTATCTTGTTGTTACCGCACTCAGACTTAAACAAAAATAAAAAAGTCCAGAGTTTTTCGTTGACGTTTTTTTTAAAATTATTTTAGATCTAAGAACAATTCAATTATGTATGCATTTTGGAAAATAAGAACACTTTCTTTCCAGGCTTGGCGCCTTTTTAATGTGACATTATAATTTATCAGTCGTGTATTTGGTATTTCCACATTAATTTTTTATCTTAGGACAAACAATTAAAGGGAAACAACAGCGGAAATAGAGCTTAACTTTTGAAGGTATTATTTACTTTCCCTAATTTTACAATACACCTCACAAGAGATAGAATATCAAGAATGATTTCGATACACCTAACATAACATGAAGCTATATGTATTTAGACCTTTATATCTAACATTTGCGTTCGGATCCAGCAGATGAATCTGTAGTACGTCTTTAAGTCCAACCAGCTCAGATGGGTACCTGACTAAGGGAGGAAAAACTGCGGCCACAGGTAAAAACCCCGTACAAAACACATTACACATACAACACTTTGATTTTAGTTAAAAGGCCGAGAAGTGAAATTGTGCAATCAATCACTCGACTGCTCCGACCATACATAACCCACAGTGCAACACAATATTTCATTTTGAATAATGACAGTATTGCTGGTAACCCACCAGCTGTTTAATTTTGGTAATCTAAATGTGTATTATAAAGTTACATACACATTAGTTCAGACATGATTTTATTTTAACAATGAAAAAAAGTATTAAACAAGTAAATACGATTTACCGTACCGTAATATCTCAGGGCAGATGGCGCATTTTCTTTGCCAACCGTATTAAATAACCTACACAATAACAATGTAAGTAACTACGTGACAATAAACCAGGGAGTATATAAATAAAATATAAATAAATACTTCTTTAATTGTTTTATTGCGAACTTTTTTTTTCTTAAAATATTACACTATGTAATGTGTAAGAAAATATTATACATATTTTAAAGTAAATAAAAACACGTGTACAAAGTATCGTTTAATTTATGGTTGATGGTGTCGTTACATTCAGGGTTTCTTCCAGGCATATCTCCGGGAAGGTTCTGCTCCCCCCTTCCCCCCTAATTTAAACGACAATTTCATTAACTTGATTCATGAGTGTATCAACATAATACCTGCCATATTTAAATTTAACACACGCACAACTTTAAATTGAGCTACATTTGACCATCTCTTTTAGTGACGCCTACGTATCTTACATGGTAATATAATTTCTCTGTTAGTTAATGTTAAATGCATCCATAGGATTTGATACAATGTCGCATATATTTTTAAAAATATTTTTTTTTTATTTTTCCGATGCTGAAAAGTATTTACCAATATTTTTTTTCTTATTTGGTTATTATACAAGGGAAGTAATTCTCTATTAATATAAATCTTTTTGGTAAGTCAACTTTAAAAAAAAAAGATAAAATCAAACCTATTTGTAAAATTAGACAAAAACTTACCTAAAGTGTCACAAATATGGTGTAAAAAATCCTAGATGTGCGTTTGTTTTATGTTTAAAATATTACTGTTATTGCAAACATAAACGCAACAGAATTGTGTTTAACTCGTTTGAAAGACAAGCGAAGATATCGATAAACAATTATTCGCAGCTTTATTTCTAGGGGTTTGGACTATTATCATTATTCACTTCGACACCAACAAAATTGCCAAGCCCAGTTTTTCCGATTCGATGACACCTAAAACTCCGCGATTTTGAGACATCTGGATTTATCATTTGTGCCCGAATAAATAAAGTCAACTATATCCGTACATGATGAAGTAGTGTAATACGGGTTGTAAAGAAAAACATGACAACTTTGATAAGAAAATTGATGACTGGTCTGCCTACCGCAGTGATGATTATGGTTATACCAGAATGAAAGTATTTAACAAAACACATCTTTACATGGAACAAATTTCTGATGACAAGGGTGGAGCCATCATAGACAAATTAATGATTATCAAATCCAGTCATGGTCCTTACATTGATTATCCAAAGCCAGTCAATATTATGGGAGATCCTTTGAAAAAGCTCTGGAAACAATGGAAATACTTTGCCAAAGAACTCAAAGACATCCTTCCATAAACATAAGTGCAAATATGTTTTTACTTGGCACTATAATTGTCTGAGTTTTTTATTTGTTAATACTTATACTAAAACCTTTCAGCCGATAAAAATAATTTTAGTGTAATTTATTTATTTTATTTAGTAAAAAAAATGATATAATAAAAGGGAAACATGGGAACACAAATTTTTGTGAAAATATTTAAAACATAGGCCTACTTTTTGGTAATAAAACGTGTCCAAATTTTTTACAATAAATTAAAAATGATATACAAAACTGTCCACAGAATATAAATTTCTATTATGATTTTAAAAATAACTGATTTATGAAACGTTTGAAAGTGAAAAGATGAGAAAAAAGTATATATTAATTCAATGTTTTTTTTCTTTTAAAATAAATAACTTAGTGGTATGTACTAATACTATGCAATGTTATGAGTATAACTTTTAAGGTTATGTAAAAAGAAGCTTTAAAGAAAATATTTTTAACCGAAAGATTTTTTTTGAAATTTTAAAGTAGAAAAAAATAACAGATTAAAGAAATTTTTAAATTGCCTTTAATATCAGTATTACCACTCAACATTCCATGAAATTTTTGTACAATAAATAATAGAAATACTAAAAAAAAAAAAAAAAAAAAAAAAAAAAATTATTCACTTCGAAAAAAAATACATGTTTAAATCCCAATTGATTTTAGAATAGAAAATTGTCTTCAAATTACCAAGAAATATGTACATTGCCATCCTTTTCTTGGTAATGTGTAATGTTTGGCTTCACTATTAAAAGTAGAGCGCGTAAAGTGTTGAACCATATTCATTTTTCGCTTACAACAGAGTACCAGATATATAACGGATCGTCTAAACATGACTACATATCTGGAGAGGGGAGGGGGTAAAAGAGGAAGGTTTGGTGACGATGTAGAGAAAACAAAAGAAAACAACGTTTTTTGCAGTAAAAACTAGAAAATGAATTTTAACTTTTATTTTGCATTGTTAAATAAACCGGGAGTGATCTCCCCTAAACTTTCTCACATATTCTTATATAAAATAACAGGGGATGGGAACTCGGGCTATTGGGCTTGTAAGTTGTTAAAGTAGCTTGCCACGTTCTCGCTCCTGTAGTTGCCAGCTAGCGTTTTTTTGGTTTTTTAAGTTATGAAATCTACTTTCGCTTTTGGAATCAAAACAAACTCAGACGATGAGTTGTTTTAAGTAAATTAGGTTTAAAATAACACACACACAATTATATTATATTTTATATAGATAGATCTAGAATACACATGTTTTTTGGCGTAGGACTAGACCCTGTATAATAATAATATTTTTAAAAAAATAAAATATGAGATTTATAAAAGATTTCAATCGTAAATCAAGCCTAAATTTAATTATTACATATAGCCTAGATCTATATCTAGAATTCTAGATCTAGACCTAGATCTATGACTAAAAAAAAGTCCTCTTGAAAATTCCGACGTAGACAGTAACATACGACATACAGGATTTTTTTTTAATTTATAGTATAGACTCTAGAATAGTCTAGATTCTAGATCTAGTTTCTTTTATTTTACAGTGTAGTTGATTGTAGACTTAAGTCTGGAACGTCTGGGGATTTTTAAATCTTGAAGCGGGGCCTACTAACAAATAGCCGCCATGTTTTTTGTTATCAATGGGAATCCCGTTCACAATAATTGATTTAGTTCGAAAACTTTTATCTCTCCCTGGCTAACCAGACTCGAATTAACGCGAGAGAAAACGATAAACTTACAAGCCCAATAGAAATGATTTTTAATCCATTTTAAATACTTAAAGTTTTAAAAATAGAATAAAATCTCGTAGACAAATTAATTGCACACCAAGTGAACGCTAAATAAAAAACGCATAATAGTGCGCAATATTATTAGTACTTTTAAAATTTACATTAGTTTTTTGAGAAATCGGAAGTAGCGTAAAGTACTACTTCCAGTCAACGTAAATTACTCAAAATTTTACAGAAGATAGAGAATTAGATCTTTTACTTACATGTGAAATATCATTTATCTATCTGAAATAGTACTCAAGTTATAGGCTTTTGAAAAATTCAAAGTAGAAAAAGTACCACTTCTGGTTGTCGGAAATCGCTCAAAAGTTGATACGGATCTACGATTTTGATATAATACTTATATATGAAATTTCATCAACCTAGCTGTAACGGTACTCAAGTAATCGTGTTTACACACGGACAGACACACAGACACACACACAAACACACACACACACACACACAGAGACATACGGACAAGATTGCAAAATTATGTTTTTCCGTATCAGTGAGGTGTAAAACGTCGAGATTTGTAAAAATCTCGATTTTTTTTTTGCACGATTACAATACTTTCTCTATACTTCGTATATACGAGAAAGTAAAAAGTCGAGTATATTTAAGAATTAAGAAGAAAAAACATTTAAAAACCCACAATAAACAGTTGTTTAATGTAATTTTGAGGAGGGGTTTGATAAAGTGAGGTGTGATATCATTTTAGGGGAGGAGGAAGCAAGTATCAACCATGACCACAACAAAGGCAGAAGTTGATTATCCCTAGATTAAAAAAAAAAAACAACAATATATTTATATTGACTAAATCGTCAATGTTAAAGTCAACATCAGTGATGATTACACTAATTGAAAACGCCAATATAGTGACTGTTTCACAATGTAAAGTCTTCTATTTAACTTTCTCTATGTTGGTGAGCATGTCTCAATGTTAAGTCTTCTATTCAATTGTCTCTGTTAATAAATGGATACATTTTACTAATTACTTACCATTCCCCATTTTACTATTACAAGTTTATATCACCAGCCGTGTAACTGCATTGAAATAAATAAATATTAAACAAACAAGTCGGATACGTATACAAAATAACACGTTGTAAGAAAATATGAATGTTTCGGTAAATGGTCGCATTGTTTTGTTTTTTTTTTTTGTTTTTTTTTTTCATTTTTAATTTTTTTTTTATTATTATATTTTGTTTTGCGTTTATATTAAACTTTATTGGGGTTGTTTACTTTTTTTAAAGACATACGACTAAGTCTATCTATTCAAAAACAATGTTCTTAAGCAGTGGCGTAGCGAGGTCGGGTGTCACCCGGTGCGGCACTTAATGGTGTCACCCCCCCAGAGGCATAGAGACCCTTCCCAGGGACAAACTTTCAAATTTTCGATTTGCACCCCCCCCTCAAACTTTCGATTTGCACCCCCCCCCCCTCAAGTTTTCGATTTGCACCCCCCCCTCAAACTTTCGATTTGCACCCCCCCCTCGAGTTTTTCTCTATATATTTTGCTATTTTTTGCCTTGGTGTCACCCCCCTAAATGGTGTCACCCGGTGCGGTCCGCACCCCCCGCCCCCCCCCACGCTACGCCCCTGTTCTTAAGTGAGCTTTATAGAGATTAATATTTTAAAATACCAAAGATAAATTAATAAATTAAGATAGTAGAGAGATATGTACATAATACGGGATAGGCAGGGGTGGCTAAATCAATTCAGAGAAATCAAAGATTCTAGGAAGCGTTGAGGTAAGACAACATACGAAATCCCCAATTATAATGACAGACAAACTCAAACTGTACGACTTGACTTGGACGAGACTGACCAAAACAATTACACAGAAGCTGGACAAGTATACACATTGTAGTGCAAAATGTACAAATTGGCTACTTAGGTTAATCTTACATGTTACATGTAATAAATTGTTATATACTATACTCTTTATAACGCATATAGTATACATTAATATTTAACAGTGTTTTAATACTCTGCTTAAATTGTTTGAAACCAGTAAACACATCGGAATGTTGGCAACATATATAATTGTAAAACTTGTTTACAAACGCAGTTTTAGTTTTTTGACAGTTTAACCATACAATTTGATGAAAAAAAAAAATACCAAAAATTAATGTGAGAAAGACATGGTGTTTTTTTTTTACCTTCCTGCATCATAGGGTGAATCGTGTGAATAGGGTGAATCGTGTTTCAAACTGCAGCCACAGCTAAGACATCTGAACAAAACCCGTGTGCAATTTGATCTTAGCCAAAACGCCGAGAATTTAAATGGTGCAATTAACCCCTCGACTACAATGACCGATGTGATGAATGCTTCAAATGGCATTTTCTATACCTTGATTGAGGATTATATCAACATATGGTCTTCCATATTGAACTCACACACAACTTTATATTGAGCTACATAGATTAGGTTTACTGCAGTGTAGCCTACATGTTGTTATTTTTGTTCACACATGCAAATAAGTATTTACCAATAATTGTAATTCATATTTTTAAAGTTTGCAAGAGAAATAAGTTGGTGTTTATTTGACAAATCAAGTACATTAAATGCATTGGAAATAATTTAAATAAAAGAGACATAATTTTTTGTTTCTAAAAACGTACACACTTTAACCTATTTTTTTTTTTAAATTTAAAACTAAATATGTGTCTTTGTTTTCTATTTAAAATGGCTATGCCTTTAAAATTTAAATACAGTGAGGATATGCGTAACATATTCATAAGACATCTGATACAGTCTGATTTTTGAACGATTGAAGAGGCTGGGAAAGTGATTGTATGAATTTCCTGATTTTATGAATTATATAAAAACTTCACAACCGATAGAACCCTACTCGTGTAGACCAGGGGTCGGCAACCTTTTGAAGCGGAAGAGCCAAAAGTTAATATTTTCAAAATTTCCCTGGTTTTAAAGAGCCACTAACATTTTTTTTAAATTTCAAATATTTTGTTTTTCTATTAAGATTATTAGTATTTCTGCAAGGAGCTGGAGAGCCGCATCTTGATATCAAAAGAGCCGCATGCGGCTCGCGAGCCGCAGGTTGCCGACCCCTGGTGTAGACACCATCGAAATAATTTCCTCTTTGAACGGTGTCATTAAAACTTTAACACATCTTTTATAACATTTCTTCGGAAATCCCAGACTAACCTTAATTTAACCCAGATTTAAGGGCATACTTATCGTTTAAACACCGACTATAAAATTATACCAAAATCCTAGATTGCCAAAATATAATCATTCCCACACAAGTTAATTCATGATGTAATATCACAGAGAGGAACATAAACAATCACCTAATCGGTAATATCACGATAATTATACAGTTTAAGCTATAAAAAAACCTACCTGTACAGAGTATCGTTTAATTTAAGTTTGATTGTTGTCGGTGCAATGATAGCAATGTGTTAATAATTGTTGTTATAATGTATAACATGTTATTATATACGTAATTAGTTACGATCTCTTAGCCTTCGATCATATATGATTATTTAATTTAGATTCATTACACTAAATAAATGAAATTACCTATAGGGTGACTTGTCAAAGTTTAGGAAAACATAAAGCGATTTAACAAGTTTGATGTTGATGCTACGTTAAAATCGTGTTGATGCTGATCACTTCATAGAAACATAGAATGAGGTGTGTCAATATATGGGGGTACATCTGATGTATCTCTAATTCAAACGTCATGTAAACAGGATTTCACTGGTATATTAAATTAACTTGTCTGGGGTAGTGTGTCTATATGTGTTTGTTACTTTAAATATCGTAACCAAAACACTTGGAAACAACAAAAAACACTATGTGATGACGCGTTCTGGGTAAATGGTTAAAACAGGCTATAGCTAGTTGGTTAGAGAGACCAATGGAAATACAGGAGCTGACCGGTCACGTGGGACGGTCAGCTGTCCACTGAAGCGTGTGTCAGTAGTTAGATCAGCGGCAGACATAGATAGTTAGATATATGAAGGGTAGGAGAACAGTCATAGAAATGTAGAGTTAGGTAGAGAGTTAGAGGTATATAATGTTAGCCCTTAAATGCATGACTTTTTAATAATGATTGAAAAAAATATTTTTATATTGTTTTGGTGGGTATATGAAGAGTATAGTCAAGTAAAAAAATAATTTTAGTTTAAACATGTTCTTTAATTAAAATCCGAAATGTTGCATGTCTGCAACATTATGTAGTAAGGTGATACTTTTTAAGACAGTTGTTGGTCTTGTTACAACATTGATATATGTTGCACTTGTGGCAAACTGTTTGAGCTTGATGTGAATTTGCACCTGTCATTGCACTATTCCACGAGACTTAAGTGTCCACACAGGTCCAGGAGATCCAGGGTCCACACTGGTCAAGGATATCCAGGGTCCACACTTATTCAGGGTCCACACTGGTCAAGGATATCCAGGGTCCACACTGGTCAAGGATATCCAGGGTCCACACTTATTCAGGGTCCACACTGGTCAAGGATATCCAGGGTCCACACTGGTCCAGGAGATCTAGGGTCTACACTGGTCCAGGATATCTAGGGTTTACATTGGTCCAGGATATCTAGGGTCCACACTGGTCTTGTAGATCCAGGGTCCACACTGGTCCAGGATATTCAGGGTCCACACTGGTCTAGGATATCTAGGGTCCACACTGGTCCAGGATATCTAGGGTTTACACTGGTCCAGGATATCTAGGATCCACACTGGTCCAGGATATCTAGGGTTTACACTGGTCCAGGATATCTAGGGTCCACACTGGTCCAGGATATCTAGGGTCCACACTGGTCCTGGAGATTCAGGGTCCACACTGGTCCAGGATATCTAGGGTCCACACTGGTCCAGGATATCCAGGGTCCACACTGGTCTTGTAGATCCAGGGTCCACACTGGTCCAGGATATTCAGGGTCCACACTGGTCCAGGATATCTAGGGTCCACACTGGTCCAGGATATCTAGGGTTTACACTGGTCCAGGATATCTAGGGTCCACACTGGTCCAGGATATCTAGGGTCCACACTGGTCCAGGATATCTAGTGTCCACACTGGTCCAGGATATCTAGGGTCCACACTGGTCTTGTAGATCCAGGGTCCACACTGGTCCAGGATATCTAGGGTCCACACTGGTCCAGGATATCCAGGGTCCACACTGGTCTTGTAGATCCAGGGTCCACACTGGTCCAGGATATCTAGGGTCCACACTGGTCCTGGAGATTCAGGGTCCACACTGGTCCAGGATATCTAGGGTCCACACTGGTCCAGGATATCCAGGGTCCACACTGGTCTTGTAGATCCAGGGTCCACACTGGTCCAGGATATTCAGGGTCCACACTGGTCCAGGATATCTAGGGTCCACACTGGTCCAGGATATCTAGGGTCCACACTGGTCCAGGATATCTAGGGTCCACACTGGTCCAGGATATCTAGGGTTTACACTGGTCCAGGATATCTAGGGTCCACACTGGTCCAGGATATCTAGGGTCCACACTGGTCCTGGAGATTCAGGGTCCACACTGGCCCAAGATATATAGGGTCCACACTGGTCCAGGATATCTAGGGTCCACACTGGTCTTGTAGATCCAGGGTCCACACTGGTCCAGGATATCTAGGGTCCACACTGGTCCAGGATATCCAGGGTCCACACTGGTCTTGTAGATCCAGGGTCCACACTGGTCCAGGATATTCAGGGTCCACACTGGTCCAGGATATCTAGGGTCCACACTGGTCCAGGATATCTAGGGTTTACACTGGTCCAGGATATCTAGGGTCCACACTGGTCCAGGATATCTAGGGTCCACACTGGTCCTGGAGATTCAGGGTTCACACTGGTCCAGGATATCTAGTGTCCACACTGGTCCAGGATATCTAGGGTCCACACTGGTCTTGTAGATCCAGGGTCCACACTGGTCCAGGATATCTAGGGTCCACACTGGTCCAGGATATCCAGGGTCCACACTGGTCTTGTAGATCCAGGGTCCACACTGGTCCAGGATATTCAGGGTCCACACTGGTCCAGGATATCTAGGGTCCACACTGGTCCAGGATATCTAGGGTTTACACTGGTCCAGGATATCTAGGGTCCACACTGGTCCAGGATATCTAGGGTCCACACTGGTCCTGGATATCTAGGGTCCACACTGGTCCTGGAGATTCAGGGTCCACACTGGTCCAGGATATCTAAGGTCCACACTGGTCCAGAATATCTAGGGTCCACACTGGTCCAGGAAATCTAGGGTCCACACTGGTCCAGGAGATCCAGGAAGATACTCTGGATCACCAAGAGCATCTACTTCATATTATTCTTCACCTTGATTCACATTGATTTCTTAATGATTATGCTGAAACTAGAAGAAAAACAAGGTACTATATAATCACCAATGCTGATGTATAAAGTAAAAAAATAGTGCAAAAGTAGGTCAATTTGCATAACGTTGCAGCACTGTAACCTAAGTTTTGTGAAGATTTTAAAATAAATTATGAATTGATTTTCAAAACAACACATACAGTATGTAATACATACCTTAGGTTGTCAGAAACATATTTTTTCAAATTCCAAAACCAGTTTATTTGACTTTGATGAACTTTGAAACGCCAACCAAAAATGCTGATATAAAAAACCTTGTGATCATGCACAAATTGGAGATCGGCTTGGCGGTAAAACAAATCTAGGTCACTTAGACATGCGCAAGCTGTAGGTTAACATTGTAGCTGTCAAACAACGTGATGCACAGAATAAAACATGTTTAGGCTAATATTTTATGGGAAGGTAACTGGTATGTTGCAGATTTGTACCGGTATGCATTTAAGGGTTAGGATGGCCATGGGAGGGTACAGTTAGATAGAGTGTGCTGTTAGATAGGAGTTGTAGTTAGCTAGTGTAAGTAGAGATATGTAGGGTAGGAGAACAGTCATAGAAATGTAGAGTTAGGTAGAGAGTTAGAGGTAGATAGTGTTAGGATGGACATGGGAGGGTACAGTTAGATAGAGTGTGCTGTTAGATAGGAGTTGTAGTTAGCTAGTGTAAGTAGATAGTGTATACTATAGGTTAGTTAGATAGGTAGGAAGTTGATTGTGTACATTTTAATAAAAAAACATTCTATTTTAACTTGGACTGTGTGTTGGATCTTCTCATCATCTTCATCAACCCCACTCTCACAATTGGTGGTACTGCTTTTCTCCACTCTCACAATTGGTGGTACTGCTTTTCTCCACTCTCACAACTGGTGGTACTGCTTTTCCCCACACTCACTACTGGCAGTAGATCTCCTTTTACCCCCACCCTCACACACTCACACACTCCCGACTATCATAATCAACTAAGCTTCAAGTAATGTTCTATATATTTGGGAAACTGCGTTTGTTTTGACGTCAGAAACACCAGACTAGATACAATTATTATAACGTTAGCTATATGGCTTTCGACAAATTAGCCAAAATAAATTAACGGAATATATCGTTTGGAATTAAGAGTGGAAACGAGTAAGTGAATCTAAGTGATTGATAAAGCATTATTATTTTAAAGCTTAGAAAACCTATACAACATATAACATAAACAAGGAGAGGCATTGTGGAAGCTGGAAGGGATTATATGGGCTTCAGTAATTTAAACATAAAAATAAACCTGGAGTGATCTCCCCTCAACTTTCTCGAATATTCTTATATGAAACAACAGGGGCAGGCAACTCGGGGCATAGACATGATTTTTTTAATCCATTTTAAATACTTAAACTTTTTAAAAATAGGATAAAATATCGTAGAAAAAGGAATTGAACGCCAAATAAAATGTGCATTCTAGTGCAGAATATTATTATTACTATATACTTTCACATGCTTTTTTTTAGAAATCGGAAATAGCAAAAATTACTACTTCCGATAAACGGAAATTAACCAAAATTTGATAGAAGGTAGAGAATCAAAACGTTCACTTACATGTGAAACTCTATTTATCTATCTGAAATAGTAATCGAGTTATATGCTTTTAAACCGTTCAAAGCAGAAAAAGTCTCACTTCCGGTTATCGGAAATCGCTTAAAATATACTACTGATCTACGATTTTGATATA
This sequence comes from Physella acuta, assembly GCF_028476545.2. NCBI lineage: Eukaryota > Metazoa > Mollusca > Gastropoda > Physidae > Physella > Physella acuta. The sequence goes on from NW_026734205.1 coordinate 19,050, forward strand.
ATACGTATATATGAAATCTCATTATTCTAACTGTAACGGTACTCAAGTTATCGTGTTAATAGACACACATACACACACAGAGAAAACACAAATACAAAAACATACAGAGACATACGGACAAAATTGCAAAACTATGTTTTTTTCCGACTCAGGGAGCTAAAAACGTCGAGATTTGCATAAATCTCGATTTTTTTTTTGCTCGATTACAAGACTTTCTCTATACTTTGTATATACGAGAGAGTAATAGCAAAAGAACTACAATAGCAAGTAAGGATTACACACATTTTGAAACGATCGAAAAAAAATTAACTACTTAAAGGTTTACACGTTCTGATCGGACTGAGTCTCAGATTGTCTCTTGAGGTGTGTTTACGTGTTGTTGGTTGCATTGGTTTGACCAGTGGTCTGTGGTCGTGCAGTTCTGATACATTTGTTTTCAACATGGAATTGCAACAATTACAACTAGAATGTTTATAGTTTGTTTTTTTTTTCTGTAAAAACGTTGTGAAAATAATATGTCGGATGGTGGGTAGGATGCTTGGGTATAGTGTAAACAGAAGCCATAAAACAATACCACACTTTGATGTTTGACAAAAGCATGACATTGCATTCGCATTTTGCCTCTTTAACTCGAACACATTTTATATTAAACAAATGCTTAACCCGCTCACAGGTCAAGGTTTACATAACTTGAAAGAAAGTATTATATTTTGGTTAATGTTACATTTCATTATAGGGTTATACACATTGTAGCCAAGAAAGCAAATTTAATTTTTTTTTACAAAATTGAGTACATTTTCCAACTGATACAGTTTGTTAATTACTTCCCATTTTGCATCCTATTATTATAAGGGAAACAAATCTCGTTAAGTTTATTTCCCTAGCTATGTAAATGACTTAAAACAATAAATCCTTAAACAAGCTATAAAGTTGGTCATGTAGAGTAAGTGCGTATTTACAAAATAGTAAGTTGTAGAAAAATTCTAACATTTAGGTGAATGTGTGCTTTGTTTTTGAGTATGTTTGTATTTCCCAATTAACTAAAACTTTATCGCGTTTGCTTACTCTTTTCAAAGAGAAAAGATTCAGCCGTAACAAACAACGATCGCAGGTCTATTTGTGGTAGTTCCGATTTATAATTATTTTTTATTTAAATAAAACGTTGTATGGAACTTAATCTATAATGCATCGGGTTCAATGGACCCAAGCGAGAAAAGTCTCAAAGGTATTCAAAAGGCCTATCAAATATTATAATACACCACAGGGAAAATTTCCTTGTAATGCAGCTTTATTATGTGTCTGAACTTTTTGTGTTGAGAGAAAAAACATTATATTGTCTACCTGTTACCTTATGTTAAAAGAACACAAGCCACAAGGGGCAACGGCAATACATAAGTAAACATTGAAAGATTATTTGTACTCGTTAAATAATCGACATTGAAAAAAAAAACACTTTTTTTTTAAAGAAGTCTTTAAAAAAATTCTGAACTTACATAACTTTATATTATGCTACATTTGACACAATCCTAAAGTGATGCTTACATATATTAAATGATGTTGTATTTTAGTTCATTTAACAGTGTCTATGGCAAAATATACAATCTTGTCCATTTTATTTTTATTTTTATCTTAGAAATGCAGATGATTATTTTCCTATAACTTTCTTCCCTGTTTTGAAAATTTAAAAGGGAAATACTTACCTATTTAATATTTATAGCAAGCTAAGTAACTTAATTATGAAAAAATAACCTCAAATGACACAAACATAACCCAGTCGCGTGGCGAGGTCGGGTGTCACCCGTTGCGGCACTTAATGGTCCCCCCCCCTCCCCCAGAGGCGTAGCGATTCTTCCCGGGGACAAACTTTAAATTTTCGATTTGCACTCCCCCCCTTTTCAAACTTTCGATTTGCACCCCACCATCAAATTTTTCTCTATACATTTTGCTATTTTTTGCCTTGGAGTCACCCCCCTAAATGGTGTCACCCGGTGCGATCCGCACCCCGCCCCCCCCCCCCCCTCCCCTCGCTACGCTCTGTGTGTACCTATATGCCATGTGTAACTTAAGTTTTGGTTTCATCGCCAATGCTAATGTCAACTTCAGTGATGATTCCATTAATTAGAAACGCCAACAGATTGACTATACCGCAATGTAAAATCTTCAATTTACTTTCTCTGTCAGTGAACATGTCTCAATGTAAATACTATATGCAACTGTCTCTGTTTACAATAAAGATACAGTTTACTTATTACTTCCCATTTTGACATGGAATGGTTCTCTTAAAGTTAATATCACGAGCCGTGTAAATACATTGAAATAAGAACACATTTAATAAACAATATTAAACTTGGACATGTACACAAAATAACACGTTGTATAAAAACATGAATTGTTTCGGTAAATGTTCGATTTTGTGTTAGAATTTTTATTTTGTTCCCGTTGATAGAAAACGTTATTGAGTTTGTTTCCTCTTTTTAAAGACATACGAAAAAGTATAATATTCATACATTGTTTTGATATGTGCTTTTTTTTTAGTAATTTTAGCTTAATACTAAAAATAAATTAATACATTAAGATAATAATAGAGTAATTTCCAGAAAATGGGATAGACAGTGGATGCACACTCACTCTGGATAAATCAAACATTCTGTGACATCTAGAGAACAGACAACATATGACACCCCAATTATAGTGACAGACAAACTCAAACTGTACGGCTTATTATGCAAGAGCTCTGGCCGACAGACTAACACCGAAGCTGGACAAGTATACACATTACAACACAACCATTAGGACAGGGCTAATTAACAGATACATATCAACAAATTATAGCGTTACAGTCACTGTTAGCACAATACCAAATCACACTATAAAAGAAACAAAAACATTTCATTTTTAAAAACACCATAAGGAACATCAACAACCAAACCCTAATACACAATAAATAAATAGAGGTATAGGACTACATGTCATTAGAACGCATATTAACACTTGCAGGCTTGAAAACCTTAGATATAATTAGACTAGAGCCACACTACCACCTATAAGCACCCTACTCACAAGACAAAGAATTAACATCATATTAAAGCCAACAAACACACCATATTACGGAGTGACAGACATAGGCCGATTTTATTCTGTTGATTTTTATTTCTTTTAAAGCTATTTTAATTCATGTATCATTTCAACTTGCATATCGCCATAGAAGGCCTTCATGTCCAGTCTTAAAACCTTTATGATAACATATGTATTTTAATCTTAATTCTCCTTTAGATTACCAGCCAAAGGGATTTAAAAGCGGAAATAAAGCATAACTTAATACATATTTTGTATTTACCTTCCCCACTGTTGAGAAATAAATAATAATATGTTACCACTCACGGAGTATACTCTATCACAATATCTAATCACACATTATTTAATTAGTTTGCACTTGATAATCTGCCTGTGCACATTATTTTGATTATCACATTTTTATAGCAAAAAAAAATTTAAAAAATATTAAAGTAGTAGTTCAAAAACCTACAGAAAATAGCCTTACATATTTTGCACTTGATAATCTGCCTGTGCACATTATTTTGATTATCACATTTTTTTAGCAAAAAACTTAAGTAAATATTGAAGTAGTAGTTCAAAAAACCAACAGAATATAGCCTTACATATTAGCTGGAGATTTAAAATATATGTGCGAAAAGTTTGGCATGAAAGATTGAAAAGAACTGATACAATGACAGATGTCTTCCAATACACATAGCATTACAATAAGTAACTACTGTATATCGCACAATTGCTCTCTCGAAAGTCACGAGTTCGGTTCTCGTAGTCGAGTCCAACTAGCGTAATGAGAAACTGCGGCCATTGCTAAGACCTACGTACAGAACCCATAACAGACAGTACGCTTTGATTTGAGTCAAAATGCCGAGAAGAGAATCGGTGCAATCAATCACGTGATTATTCCGACTATTTGCTTTAAGTGACAGTTCCCATAACTTAATTAAGGAATTTATTAACATAATACATGCCATATTGAACTCAAGTTTATATTGAGCTACATGTGATACATTTTATATTTGCTAATTTATAACGTGTTCATATGATTAAATACAATGTCGCCCATAATTTCTATTTTATTTTAACACTAGCCGTCCCGGCCAGGCCCTGCTCTGGCTTCTGTGAAAAACCTTTCCGTTAAAGACCATTACCTGTGTGTTTAGTAATCATCATAAACCCGGCATTGCCCACCCAAACCACAATCAACCAAAACAACAAAACGCAAACATAACGCTAACACAATTAGAAATACAAACGAAAACAAAAACCTAACAACAAACCCAACCACAACCACAAACACCAATACAAACACAAAGAAAAAACAAACGAAAACAAAAACCTAACAACAAACCCAACCACAAACACCAATACCAAAAAAAAAAAACAACGAAAAAGCAAACGAAAACAAACCAAATCCAAACGCAAAACCAACCAAAAACACAAATACAAACCCAAACAAAAAAAAACACAAACAAAAACGAAAAAAGAAAGAACAAAAACGAACCAAATCAAAACGCAACCACTAACGCAAACCCACCTAAACACAAAGAAAACACTAACGCGAACATAAACGCCCGGGGCAGAATCGCCTGTTTTAGCTTAATAAACGACTATAGTACCCCAACTTATTCATAGTTTTTGCACTCACTTAAACGAACGCGCCTGTTTCAATTTAATGAACAATTATAATACTCCAAGCTTATCCGTAAAATACCTAAAACATTTGCACTTGATCAATCCCCGCTAATTATGTAATTATTTTTTTCCCAACACCAAAACAAAGTAATTAAAAAGTAAATGCTTTTCAACTAATGCAATGATTTCATAAAGGGAAGTAATTGTGTTTTGCCTAATTTATCAAAGGGAAGTAAGCGCTATAGGACTAAATAAAAACATAATTAGAATTTTTGTAAAAGATGATATATTTTTTAAAACTTGTGTTTAATGAACATGCCGGCAATTATTACTATAATTTGAAAAATGAAAATGATTTCCCAACACTTTTAATAGTAATTTTTTAACTCATAAATTTAGACAAACGCGCACGATAATTGATCTAACACTTAAATCCGTAGAAATGCCAACGACAAACATATGCGTTACAGAATTGAGCTTTATATATTAGATTAACATTTTTTTCTTGCTTAGAAATTTTGCAAGGGAAATAATTAGTTTTTAATAGACACAATAATGTTAGTAAAATAATTGGAAACAAAATCAAATAAAAAAATGTATGCGTGAAAACATACTTATAACCGTAATTTAATTGTTTCAATAATGATCAAAATATGTACAGTTGCGTTTGTAAAATGTTTAAACAATCTGTATAAATATAAACATAAACACAGTATCGTTATGTTTTACACTTTTGAAAGACAATTGAAAATCTCGTTGGTTCAATGTTTGGTTTTGCTGAATCCTGTGAAGTTTTACCGTTTGGTTTATTTTCCATTCTTATTATAAAATAAATTATAAAATTATATTAGATGTTATATTAAAAATGTCGTTGGCCTATCATAACTTTATCCCAATTACCAAGCACTCTGTACATGGCGATCATTTTTTTTTCTTTAACATTTGTATTGTTATGCTTCAATATTAAATGTAGAACCTTTAATGTGTTCACATAGATAATATTATTTGTTCAAACACAATGTGGTTTTGTGATTAATGCATTTTAATGAATGTCTCATACTAAGACACATGTAAAATGTATTATGTCCTGTACCTGTTTGGTACATTAATACATGAATAATCCTGAGATTTATCAGTCATTAAGCGTATACGCATATACGAACGAACTCTATTTTTATCTCTCGCTTACATCAGGGTACCAGATATATAAGGGATGATCTATAAATGACGACATATCTGGATAGGGGAGGGGAAAGAAGAGGGGGGTTTGGTTAGGTAACGATGGAGAAAAACTAAAGACGTGTATGCACTAAAACATTTAGCAAATGAGTTTTAACCATAATTTCGCTTGTCAAGAAAGTCAGGGTAGGTAAAGCTATAAAAAAAAAATAAACCTTAAAAACTACCATTGAATGTGTAATGTAATTTTGAGGGAGAGATTTGGTAAAGTGAGGCTTGATATCATTTTAGGTGAGGAGGAAGCAAGTATCATTCATGGCCACAACAAAGGAAGGAGTTGCTTATCCACAGATTTTGCAAAATATCTTTAGTTGTGGTTTAATCGCAAATGTAAAAGTCAAATTTAGCGCTGATTTCATTTATTTGAAAAAGCCAGCAGAGTAAACATTTCGCAATTTACAGTCTTCTATTTACTGTTCTGTAACTGATGTGCATACATCTAGTTTCAAATATTATCGGAAAAAAAATATGAATATGGGGATTCTACATTCTGACATATTCAAGTGATGTGTACTTTAGTCCTACCTAAGTCATTGTCTTGTGTGTGTTGTTATATTTATAGTTGTCTACAGAAATGTGTTTACTTCTGTCTTCCTATGCCATGTGTGTTGTTCTATTTATAGTTGTCTACAGAAATGTGTTTACTTCTGTCTTGCCTATGTCTTGTGTGTTGTTCTATGTATAGTTGTCTACAGAAATGTGTTTACTTCTGTCTTGCCTATGTCTTGTGTGTTGTTCTATTTATAGTTGTCTACAGACATGTGTTTACTTCTGTCTTGCCTATGTCTTGTGTGTGTTGTTCTATTTATAGTTGTCTACAGAAATGTGTTTACTTCTGTCTTGCCTATGTCTTGTGTGTTGTTCTATTTATAGTTGTCTACAGAAATGTGTTTACTTCTGTCTTGTGTGTGTTGTTCTTTGTATAGTTGTCTACAGAAATGTGTTTACTTCTGTCTTGCCTATGCTGTTTGTGTGATGTTCTATTTATAGTTGTCTACAGAAATGTGTTTACTTCTGTCTAGCCTATGTCCTGTGTGTTGTTCTATTTATAGTTGTCTACAGAAATGTGTTTACTTCTGTCTTGCAGGACGCCGTCACCACGAGCCTACACATACGATCTATTTTTACCACCCTAGTCCAGTCTTCCAGTGTGTAGACCGTCCAGTGGTTGGTTACAACAATATTAACAAAGTAGAAATTATAGAGTTTAAAAAATAAATCAAATACAAACATACCATTATAACAAGCTTTTAAATGCACTGAAAATAAGAAAATAGCCTAACTCGCTTTCTAAAAAAACAAAACTTCTGTCGCTTATGTATGTAAATGTCTCATAAGCTACCACATGGTATTGAGAAACAAACGTATTTATAGTAATTTTTCTCCAGATCTTACACACTCTCTACGAAACGTTTTATATCCGTCATTATGTTATATTTGGCACAATTGGATAGCTAGATTTATCAGGTGTTTGATAATTGTACTATGTGGCGAATAGCATTTGAATAATAATAAAAAAAACAATATTATACACAATGTAAAAGCATACTTATTATTTAGAGTCATTCAATATTAATTAGAGAATATCCTCTGTCTACTTTCTTAGTTGAACATATTTTGGATTTAAAAGCTAACACTTAAAATCTTGTTTTAATTAAATGATTACATCATATAACCTATTCCAAGGTTAACAAATAAAGTGATAATACTGGTGTAACCAAATCGAGACAAGAGTTATATTATTAAAGCAATAAACAAAAGTTAAAATAGTACATGCAAACATTCTTTATAGAATAGACTGTTGCATGAATACTGTATTGTATCGATTTGGATCGCGCTGCGTAAATGTAAAATATAAGTTCAAAGTCCAACTATAAGAGTGTTAATGTCTTACACGTTGTTCTTATATTAGTAGACGTGTTGGATTGCTGGTAATATGTTTGGGTACATTGTAAACATAAATCATAAAACAAATCTCACATTTGTTTGACTAAAAATAGGTATTTACTTGTTACTTCCCATTATTGATACTAAACAGTACACGGGAAAACGCATTTCTTCTAGCCGTTAAATGAACTGATAAAATGTTCAGAAACCTGATTAGTAAGTGTGAATTGAAAATTAAAGACTATAAAGTAAATTAAAAAGTTGTAATAAAACCTTGATGTTTTCCTTTAGAGTATATGTAATTTTTCTTAACAATTTATGTTTTTTTTTTAAAGACCGAAAAACTATAAGGAGTTTGTTTGCACTTTTCAAAGAGATGCGAATACGGCTGTTCAATAAATTTTGTGATGGTCTTCCTCTACACGGTACTTTTACCTACTTATTTGCAAAACAATAAAGAAGATGACGTTCAATTGTCAGAACAAATAACAGGTGTTGTAATGACGTTAACACTGATGTAGACACAAATTATTATTACTGACATTTAAACTCAGTGTATTGCTTGAAACTTGCGTTATAGATTA
>NW_026734206.1:0-20405 GCF_028476545.2 Physella acuta
GGGCTTCCGCGTAGGTCAAGACACACAGCCTACTCATTTGATTCACGATCGGATTTTGTCAACTTTTTTTATGTAACACAATCGTAAAATACGCTTTAGTTCAACGGGTTTCTTTTTTGAGTAATATCGGTTATTTATTCCTTAATCCGGAGTGAATTTTTCCGATTTTAGTGTTCGAAAAAACGCCCCTCCCCCCCCTATCTAGGAAAGCTGGAAAGCGGTTTTTCCGGTCACTGTTTCTTAAGGATATATGTTTTACAGTTACACAATCAATGTGAAAACAGTTAAATCAGTATACAAAGGCTCTCAGCCGTTAAATTTCTTTACTTTGACTGTTTATTATTCAAAACTGCAGCTTAAAATGAGCTTTTAATTTTTTTCTACCCCTTTTGGCGCCCCCCTAGGGTCGGCGCCCGGGGCGGCCGCCCTCCCCGCCCTCCCCTAGCTACGCCTCTGACTATCGGCCGTGAACTTGTGGTCACAGACTAAGAAGGGGCAGATAATCGTCTTTTAGAGATCGCGAGCTATTTTAAGCAAAAATTTTTAGTCGTATGTTGTGTTGAGTTCATACAGAACGAATTACTAAAAAGTAGAAAATAAAACAAATATTAAAATCTTTATAAACATAAGCTTTTAAATGCCATGAAAAAAAAGACAATAAAACTACGTTGCTTTCTTTAATAAAATCATTGGTGGCTCTTGTACGTATTTTAGAGACCAATTTTTTTTGACAAGCTTTATTTAACACACTGTCTCAGAGTTTCTTCCAGGCATCTCTTCGGGGGGGGGGGGGCTAGGGCCCCCCCCCCCCGAAATTTTTTTACCGCCCCCCCCCCCCCTAACGTAATGAAATTTATATAATTTATATAGAAAATATATACTTTTAACAGTGTCCGCCCCCCCCCCCCCCGAAGAAAGTTTACCGCCCCCCCCCCCCGAGAATTTCAAGTCCCCCCCCCCAGAGAAAAAAGTCTGGAAGAAACACTGGTCTCAGTCGTCAGTCTGTCTGTCTAGATCGAACCGCCCTAGCGAAATTACGGGCACTTCTAGCTGACAGATTCGGTCCATAGTTGGTACGTGGGTCAAGACATGAAGACAATGCAGCATGACATTAAAGTTGACGTAATTGGTTGCCTAATTAATTTTTACTTTCTCGTATACGAAATATAGAGAAATTATTGTAATCTCAAAAAATTATTTCTAACTCAGGGAGGTGTAGAACGTCGAGATGTGAAAAAAAAAATCTCGATTTTTTTTTTTGCACGATTACACGACTTTCTCTATACTTCGTATATATGAGAAGGTAAAAATGGATTTAAAAAACTGTCTATTTCCCGTAGTGTTATATAAGAATATTCGAGAAAGTTTAGGGGAGATCATTACCGATTTATTTATGAATTAATTAAAATTTTGACCACATTAGTAGTCAGTCTTACCCAACTATTCCGCACTATTACACACGCGTCATCATGCTCATTAAGTGCGCAATGGTTTTTAGTCATGCAACTACAATATAAATTTTTAAAATTTTAAGTAGGCCTACTGATAAAAATAATATTCATAAAAAAAACGTTTTAAAATCAAGCTTTTTTTATAATAATGCACTAAGAAGTAGAAAATAAATTATACACTATTATTGAAATAAGTATAAAGAAAAGCGTGGGTATTTTCCTAAATATTAGTAAAGGTATCTAATAGATACTAAAGTGACCCACGTTTTTCTTTATAGTTATTTAAACAGTAGTGTATAATTTATGTTCAACTTTTTAGTGCATTATGATATAAAAGCTTGTTATTAAAACGTTTGTTATGAATTTTTTTGTATTTAGTGCATAAACAGATTAGTAAAGATGTGTTTTATCTCTAGACTGTTTTCACACATTTTATTGTTATTCATAATTTCATTATTCTTTACTTTACTATTCGCTACTTTATTATTCTCAACATGCAAGTTTTGTTTGTTATTTTCTCAACTAAATATTAACTTGTGATGGTGTGTATTCAAAATATTAGTCGTGAATTTAGTTTGATCAGGAAACGAGAAAGATGTTTTTTATTTTCTTCAGGAAGCGAGAAAGATAGTGGGCGCTGTGATCCAGAAGATCACCTACTGTGAATGGCTGCCTGTTATTCTGGGACCTGAGCTAATGGATAAATACAAGCTTGGCTGTGCTAGGAGGAGCAAGTACAACCCATATGTCGACCCAAGGATTTCAAACAGTTTCTCTGCAGGTTAGTGTTAGGGTTAACTGCAGCCAACAGTTTGCCTCGGCTCATAGAGCAACCTTATTGTTAGATCAACAAGAGTTAGGTCTTAACATTCGCTAAGTTTAAGTCAGGTAGATCTATAGCTAACCTTCCTTTAACACCACCGTATTGTTGGTCTCCCAATTATCTTATCTTCGCTATACATTCACTGGCAAGACATTCGTTATAACAATTGAAATAGGATTTTAAAAAATGTACCTCTAGCATCTAGATTTTCAACACAATCTTTACGTTTAAGTTCTGAACCCTTACTCTAATCCATATAACAAGCAGCATGTGTTCTCTCTAGCTGCCTTCCGATTTGGTCACACTTTGGTACCCGATGCTCTCAACATTGATGAGAAACCAGAATTCCTGAAGGACACATTCCTTATCCCAGATTCAAGTTTTAATAAATTCGAAAAAATCGTGAAAACTTTGTTGGTTGACGGGGATGAATACACATTCGATTGGTGAGTGTTTTCCTCTAGAAATGGAATTGATAGTCCATGCTAGTTTAGCATGATGTTACGGCTAGATTAGCGTGATGTTACTGCCTATTTAAAATTAATAATATTGTTTCTGTACATTACCAAAATTATTATAATATATTTTAGTTACTATACATTTGAAAAAAATAAAGTACGTTATTTTATCGACTGCGTTTAATTATAAAGCCCCCCCCCCCCCCCTCTTTTTTGTCTCTTTCACGTTTTACAACTTCCCCAAAGTTAAATTAAAGCCGCTTGGGAATCATGAATCATCTATTACACTCATTTTCATATTTTTGTTATGAATATAAGCCATTGAAATGCCGTTTAGAATTATTTAATCAATTCAGATATTTTTTAAAAACCGCCCTCAACCTCTCCTTAAATTCAACCGGAGAGGCCAGGGAGAATAAAACAATGCAAATCACATTTCTTTCCATGATAAAATACACAATGGTGGTCATTTGAGTAGTTTACTTATATTAAATAATAAAACATCCCCTATCACCACAACACCCTGACTCTACTAATCCAAATTAGAAATGAAAGCGTTATCTAAATTATATCATAGTAATTATTTCTTTAAATATTTCTAGCCTTAGTAAATCCGGGAGTCATTTTGTGCTTATTTCTCAAATGTTATAAAATATTTAATTTCGGTTGAAAAACAGTTCTGGCAACGACTTGGAACCATTTGAAACCAGCTTTTCGAGCCTAAAACTTATCTTACATTACAGGTTCTCTATTTTAAATGAACCGGGAGTGATCTCCCCTAAACTTTCTCGAATATTCTTATATAAAATAACAGGGGATGGAAACTCGGGCTATAGACATGATTTTTAATCCATTTTAAATACTTAAAGTTTTAAAAATAGAATAAAATCTCGTAGACAAATTAATTGCACACCAAGTGAACGCAAATAAAAAAAGCGCATAATAGTGCGCAATATTATTAGTACTTTTAAAATTTACATTAGTTTTTTGAGAAATCGGAAGTAGCGTAAATTACTACTTCCAGTCAACGGAAATTACTCAAAATTTAACAGAAGGTAGAGAATTAGATCTTTTACTTACATGTGAAATTTCATTTATCTATCTGAAATAGTACTCAAGTTATAGGCTTTTAAAAAATTCAAAGTAGGAAAAGTACCACTTCCGGTTATCGGAAATCGCTCAAAAGTTGATACGGATCTACGATTTTGATAAAATACTTATATATGAAATTTCATCAACCTAGCTGTAACGGTACTCAAGTTATCGTGTTTACACACGGACAGACACACACACAGACACACACACACACAGACATACGGACAAGATTGCAAAATTATGTTTTTCCGTATCAGTGAGGTGTAAAACGTCGAGATTTGTAAAAATCTCGATTTTTTTTTTTGCACGATTACAATACTTTCTCTATACTACGTATATACGAGAAAGTAAAAATTGCATAGGGGTCGTCCATAAATGACGTCACGCTCGTAGGGGTGGAGGGGTCCATAATTTTGTGATGTTGTGTGATGAGGGGAGGGTGGGTTTTAAATAGTGTGACGTTACACTTTTGCATTATAAAAGTAACGTTAGAAAACGAATTTCAGCCGTTATTTCGAGGTTTAGAAATTTGTTTTAAAAATGTAATATAAATTGATTAAAATACTTTATGTTGACTGAGTTCAAACAAGATTTAGGGAAAATATCTATGTTTTAAGAAAAATTCAACTGCAATTTTGATGGGGTTGTTTTAAGGGTGGGGGTCTGGCTTTTTGTGACGAAGTATGGCGGAGGGAAAGGGGGGGGGGAGGTTAAAATCGTTTTAAAACGCGTGGCGTCATTTATTAATGCCATCTAATGTGGGTTATTCACATACTTTTTATCTCATAATATAGGTATGCTCTTTGTAAACTTTATTCGGCATATCCCGCTGTTCTGTATAAAATTTCTATCCCGTAATATAGGTTTTTAAAAACTTTTTTGTGTGCATATCATAGGTGATTTATTAACTTTTTATCACACAATTTAAGTTCTTTATTAACATCGCATAATTTCAGTTCTTTTTACAAGCTTTTTATTTAACTTGCTTTCTCTGTCTGACTAGATCGAAACGCCAGAGCGACATTTCGGGCACTTCTTATTGACAGATTTGGTTCAAAGTTGGCACGTGGAGCAAGACATGAAGACAATGCAATCTGACATTAAATATGACTTAATTGGATGCCTAATTAATTTTTTACGAAATAACTAAATTTTGACCAAATAAGAGAGCTATCTTGTACAACTATTCCGCAGTATTATACGCTCGTTTTCATGTTCGCTAGGAGCGCAAAGGTTTTTAGTCATGCAACTCTATCTAAATTTTTAAAAATGCAAAGTAATGAAAAAAATAATTAAAAAACGTTTTCATAACAAACTTTTAGTGCATTATAACATAAAAGCTTGTTATTAAAACGTTTTTATGAATTTTATTTTCAGTATTTTAAATTTTTAAAAATTTACAATAGAGTTGCATGACTAAAACCGTTGCGCACCTAATGAACATGATAATGCGCGTATAATAGTGCGGAACAGTTGGGCAAGAAAGCCTACTAATTTGGACAAAAGTTTAGTTAATTCGTATAAAATTATTTTAGGCATCAAGTTGTCAAATTTAATGTCAGATTGCATTGTCTTCATGTCTTGACCCACGTGCCAACTTTGAACCGAATCTGTTAGTTAGAAGTATCCGAAATTTCGCTCGGGCGTTTCGATCTAGACAGACAGAGAAAGCAAGTTAAATAAAAAGCTTGTAATAAAAGCTTGTAAAAAAAACGTTTTAATAACAAGCTTTTAAGTAATAATGCAATAAAAAGTAGAAAATAAATTATTTCTTTAAATATGTAATACTACACTACCATTTAAATAACTATAAAGAAAAGCATAGGTCACTTTATAATCTATTGGATACCTTTACTAATATTAAGGAAGAGACACACGCTTTTCTTTATGGTTTTTTTTTAATTGTAGTTTATTATTAAATATTTAAAGAAAATAATTTAATTTCCACTTTTTATTGCATTATTACTTAAAAGTAGAAAACAAACGACACACAACTATTTAAATAACTATACAGAAAAGCGTGGGTATCTTCCTAAATATTAGTAAAGCTACCTGATAGATAATACAGTGACCCACGCTTTTCTTTATATCTATTTAAATAGTAGTGTGTCGTTTATTTTCTACTTTTAAGTGCATCATAACTTAAAAGCCTTTTATTAAAACGTTTTTTCAAGCTTTTATTTAACTCACAGTCTCTGTCGTCAGTCTGTCTAGATCGAAACGCCCAAACGAAAATTCGGGCACTTCTAACTGACAGATTTGGTTCATGGTTGTGACGTGGGACAAGACATGAAGACAATATAATCTGACATTAAATTTGACTTATTAATTTTTTATGAATTTTAATTAACATTTTGTCCAAATTAGTAGGTTGTCTCATCAAACTATTCCGCACTATTAGACACGCGTCATCACGTTCATTAGGTGCGCAATGGTTTTTAGTCATGCAACTCTATTGTAAATTTTAAAAATTTAAGGTACTAAAAAACTTGCATAAAATTTTTAGCGCAATTTCCATTCTGGAGAATTGCGTTTATTAACCCGTCATTTCTGGATGTATGAATGTATGAATGAATGGATGGATGGATGGATGGATGTGTGTCCGCAGCTTTAAGTCGTATCTCCTCCTCAACGAAGCAATATCGATGACTAGTTCCAAAAGCAATTATGTTAAGCAAGTTACGAAGATGAACATAGGCCATAAAAATTCCGGGTTTCTTTCATGGATTTCTCGGAAAAGCCAAAAAACCAAAAAAAAATGCAGTTTTTGGCCCATATCTCGGCAACCAGACCACTTAGCGACTTGAAACATACACCAATCGATTTCTGCCATAATTTAGAACAATATTGCCGAAGAAAGTTTTCAAAAATATCCTTTCGTTTGGTCACAAAATGTTTTTGAATTAATTAAAATTTGGACCGAATTACTAGGCATTTTTATCCAACCACACCACACGCGTCATCACGTTCAATAGCTGCGCCATCACGGTCAATGGCTGCGCCATCACGTTCGGTAGCTAGGCGCGCAATGGTTTTTAGTCATGTAACTCTATTGTAAATAAAACATGTAAAATACTGGAAAAAAAAATTAATAAAAAAACGTTTTAATAACTAACCAATGGTTTTACTAACCCTGCTCTTGATTTACGCTACGACAGAGCTATTTTTAGATAACATATTGAAATTGCGCTTAAATGTCACTAGACTTTTTAATTAACTTGTTTTCATAAAAAACGTTTTAATAACAAGCTTTTATGTAATGATGCACTAAAAAGTAGAAAATAAATTATACACTACTATTTAAATTACTATAAAGAAAAGCGTGGGTCACTTTAGTACTTTAGTACTTATTGGATACCTTTACTAATATTTGAGAAGAGACCCACGCTTTTCTTTTGTCATTAAATTTGACTTAATTGCATGCATAATTAATTTTTTATGAATAAATTAAAATTTTATCCAAATTAGTAGGCATTCTTATACAACTATTCTGCACTATTATACGCGCGTTATAATGTTCATTAGATGCGCAGTAGTTTTCAGTCAAGCAACTCTATTGTAAATTTTAAAAAAAACATTTCAAGTACTAATTTTTTTCTTCATAAAAACGTTTTAATAACAAGCTTTTATGTAATAATGCACTAAAAAGTAGAAATTAAATGATTTTCTTTAAATATAAAATAATAAACTAATATTTGAAAAACTATAAAGAAAAGCGTGGGTCTCTTTCTAAATCTTAGTAAAGGTATCCAATAAATAATAAAGTGACCGACTCTTTTCTTTATAGTTCTTAAGTAGTAGTGTATTATGATATATTTAAAGAAAATCGTTTTTTGTTTTTACTTTTTAGCGCGATATTACGTAAAGGCTTTTTATTAAAACAAGCTTGTTATTTTTTTTTAACTTTTCATCGCATACTGTAGGTTCTTTAGTGACTCAATCTCCAAACATTTGTTTGAGCCAAGGACCGGTGCTAAAGGTGCCCTTGATCTGCTCTCAGTGAACATCCAGCGAGGCAGAGATCATGGCGTTCCAGCATACTACTATTGGAGGCAGTTCTGTGGTCTTAGGTCAGTTAAATACAGCCAACATTTCTCCGCTCCTTATTATTTCTAATTTATTATTAACTTTCTAATCACAGTCACCTACGGCTCACATACATTGCGCATCTTCCCTGATAATGCGATTCAATTTTACCAACAATTAAAACAAAACAAAAATTTAATAACAAGTTTTTATATATTATATGCACGATGAAGAAGAAAATAAAACGATTTTATTTTAAAAATGCAATAAAGCACTTTATTTAAATAATAAACAAGGAAGGTGATGGTTGCTATATTATGTATATAATACCTTAAATAAAATTTAAGTTGCTGCCCACGCTTTTCTATCTAGTTATTTAATAGTAGTGCATCGTTTTATATGTAAATAAAATTATTTTCTTTTCTACTTTTTAGTGCATTATTAGGTTTGTTATTAAAACGTTTTAAATGATTTTCCCCTTCTCGAAAACAGAGTATATAAAAAGTATTGAATTTGTGCACAAATAGGAGTTGGCGTGGTCGAGCCTGTAAAGCTCATGATTGCTAAGCAGAAAAGTCCCGAGTTCGAACCATCGGACATATGAGGCTCGTTAGCTGGGGACAGCCACTCTCTAGGAGAGACAACTGTAAAATAAAACAACTGCTGCCTTGTAGTTTGTTCTTGGTTGGACAAAGGCTATGGAAGCAAATTCAAAAAGAATAGTAGGCTAAAATCGGAGTCAGTGGCCTAAATAACGCATAACCAGTTGACACATATACTTAATTGTGTTGGATGGGATCTCTTCCAATACTAAAATCAGAGTTTCTTCCAGGCATCTCTTCAACCCCCTCCCCCGAAGAAAGTCACCCCCCCCCCCGAACGAAATGGAATTTATATAGAAAATATATACTTTTACCATTGTCCGCCACCCCACAGGTTTCAATAAAGTTTTGAAAGATTCCCGGTAATCGAATATGATATTTTTTTCTATTTCCGTGGGAAACAAATAACTTGAGAACTGTTTCAGTTACGTAAATGACATTTCAAATATAAGTAAAAAATATTTTAGTTGGATCATTTTCAATTTTTTTGAGTGACTTCCGATATCCAGAAGTTATATTTTATAACTGGTTTCTAAAAATATAAAATACCGGATAACTTGAGTAGTGTTTCAGTTGACTAGACGAAATTTCATACACATATATGATTTTATTAGCTGTTTCCTACCTAATTTTGAGTGATTTTCGGAAGTTAGCTCGCTATTTCCGATTTCTGAAAAAAAATATAATCAAAGTTTCCTTTAGAAAGCACTAATTTGTCTGTGCGATTCTATTATGTTAAAAAAATAATTATTAAAAAAATAAAACATATCTATAACCATCTTCTTATTATTATATAGAATATGCGACAAAGTTTAAGGGAAATCACACCCTTTTTATTTTAACTTGCTTTCTGTTGCAAATATCGTGCTTTTGTCTGTCATCGGGCATGGGCCGGAACTGGCGAGCGAAATTCCGACCTCTTCTAACGGACCGATTTCTTTAAAACTTGGCTCGAGGATGAAGACCCGATGCCAATGCTGCGAGCGGATGGGTTTCCCCGCATTGGGTCAAATATTCCTTCGGCGCACTGAGCTGCGCTAGGGTGTCGGTAGCGCTTTGATATTCACGAAAATAAAAATAAAAATTGAGAGCCAACGCTCTCACGAACGTTGGCCCAGACATCTCTCCTCCCCGAACCCAAAGTGTCATTTAAACAGCCACCAAACAACACGTTTACCCGGGCGTCCGCGCCCAGGGAGAGACTCCCACGTGGTTCCAAATTATGCATAAAAAATTGAAACGCTGGCAATAGGCAAATAAAATTAATAGTAATAAGACTATTCCTGTTCAGGGTTTGTTTGTTCTCTAGTTCAAGCTATTCCGTTCTCCCATCCGCCCGTACATATATTAAAAAGAAATTATATTTAGGCTTATATTCACACAATTCATAATCAGACATATCTTTAGACAATTTTTAATCAGGCATACATTTATAAATTTTAAAATCAAGCACATATTTACAAATTGTTTAATCGGGCATGTATTGTTTCAGACGTTTTACAAGATTTGAAGACTTTGGTGAGATGGGTCAACAAATGAAGCAACTTTACAGGTAAAATGACCTTTAATTAGTACACGGGTCGACAAATACAGCAGATTTGCAGGTAAAATGACATTCAATTAGTATATGGCCAACAAATGAAGCAGCTTTACGGATACAGTGAAATTGACAGGCTTAGTGGGCCTTTTATGTTAGAATTGTTTACACTCTTTATAAAATACGGTTTGTTGTTAGATTTACAAGTCAAACACATTTTTACGACCGAAAAAATTAAGATCTACTCACTAATATCATTTAACGTACGGCAATACATTTTTCTTTTCGAGGTTTTTCTGTTTCTGTACCTTGACTTATGAAGGGATGGTGTAGTTAGAGACGTCCTACGGACTCGAGCAAGTAATCGGGACACAGTGCCCCCCCCCCCCCCCCCCCCCCCCCCGGAAAAAAAAGTCTGGAAGAAACACTGCACTTGACTTAAGCTGTCTTGCCCTCAGCTTTCCGACTACGCCACAAACAATTAGGCAATAAGGAGTCAATTTGCTGAAGAGCATTCATACGTAGTAAGCTTAGGGGAAACACGTTTAGAATTAGTCACTGATAGCTTAAAATAGTTTTCAATTTTTTTTTTATTGTAATATACAAAAAATGTAAATGAACTGCAAATTCTTATTACACTTTTCGAGTTGAACATTTTAGTTATTGAAATTGTTTATCTTTTTCTGTCGAACACACAAATTAAGTAGAAATAAAACGCTTTTGCTTGTGACGAAATTATGCAGAAATAGTGTCCAATACGATGAATCGTTTATACGCTATAAAACTAATTTGAATGGAAACAACCTTGTTGACCCAACTAACATGAACCAAAAAAGTTTATTTTCTAACTTTAGAAATTAGTATTTGTAAAACATATATTGTAAAATATGTAAATGGAAAACACTTCAAAGTAATTTTGTGATATACATCAACGTTATAATTATAATGTATCTTTGGTCTAATCGATTTTGAAATACGCGAGTAGATCGTTTGTTATACATGAATAATTAGATCTATATCCTACTAAAACTAGGGGAGATTGTATATAAATTATTATAAATGTAAGCCCTGACAGGGGACCACTAATCTACCTTCCTAGGCTTATGTAAATGATCTATCCAGTCAGTGCAAATCCGGCTCAACACAGACTGGTTTTAAACCATAACCTTAGTCGTATACTAAAATAAAACAAAATAAACCGGGAGTGATCTCCCCTAAACTTTCTCGAATATTCTTATATAAAATAACAAGGGATGGGAACTCGGGCTATAGACATGATTTTTAATCCATTTTAAATACTTAAAGTTTTAAAAATAGAATAAAATCTCGTAGACAAATTAATTGCACACCAAGTGAACGCCAAATAAAAAAGCGCATAATAGTGCGCAATATTATTAGTACTTTTAAAATTTACATTAGTTTTTTGAGAAATCGGAAGTAGCGTAAATTACTACTTCCGGTCAACGGAAATTACTCAAAATTTAACAGAAGGTAGAAAATTAGATCTTTTACTTACATGTGAAATTTCATTTATCTATCTGAAATAGTACTCAAGTTATAGGCTTTTGAAAAATTCAAAGTAGGAAAAGTACCACTTCCGGTTATCGGAAATCGCTCAAAAGTTGATACGGATCTACGATTTTGATAAAATACTTATATATGAAATTTCATCAACCTAGCTGTAACGGTACTCAAGTTATCGTGTTTACACACGGACAGACACACACACAGACACACACACACACAGACATACGGACAAGATTGCAAAATTATGTTTTTCCGTATCAGTGAGGTGTAAAACGTCGAGATTTGTAAAAATCTCGATTTTTTTTTTGCACGATTACAAGACTTTCTCTATACTTCGTATATACGAGAAAGTAAAAAAGCTAACAGTTAATAAAATTTATCAAGCCAAAAGAATGGAACAAAATGTCAAAAAAAGTTAATTCAACAAAATACTAAAGGTGCAATTAAAACACCCAATCGAACAACAAACCAGACTTCTTGAACATAAAACCACAATTTATAAATACTGATGAACAGGCGATGGCTCCCTATGCTTACGGATGGTCTAGGTTCTGAGCCTACTTAACAAAAAAGAAACATGAACAGTTAACGGCAAGAAACCAAACGGTACATTCGCATTTTAACATACAGATAATAATAATCAGACACACTCCAGCCACTTACATATATTTATACAGAAAACAATGTTCTTTTTTCCCAAAATGTACTTAAATTTATTTAAAGACATTAATTAATTTATTGATATATTCATTTGTAGAAACACACAGTATATTATTTAATAATGAAGGCACGGACAAATAAGACAAAAATAACTTTTTAAAAATACCAATAAATAAACCGTGTTTTAAAATAATTATATATGTTCAATATGAACTCACTCCTCTCCTTTACCGCATGGACGTCATAAATGGATGCGCAAATGGAACGGGCGGATGAATCAAAGAATATGGATTCATTTGGGGTTAAAAGAATATAAATATTATAAAGGGTGCAGTGGGTATAATACGATATTGGTTTGTGTTGTCCAGTGCAGCCGACAGATCATTTCCGAACTGGAAACTGGGTCGTCTAGTAGTTATTATATTCTTCGGGTATATTTTTAGGTGTCTTTTGATAAAAATATTTTTTTTAATCATCGCACCTTTTTGCTGAATTAATAATTTTTTTTTTCATACAGAGAAGAATACGTTATGTAATTAAGTCTTGCAATGTCATCTCTTCATGTAAATCCCCTTTTGTAATAACATCTATTTATATCAATGTGACCAACTCGCTAGACACATCATGGACGTTGATCTCTTTGTTGGTGGAGTCATGGAACCCCGCGTCTATGGCGGCGTCATTGGTGAAACTATGGGCTGTATCGTCGCCAGGCAATTTTCAGAACTCAAGTTTGGAGACGCTCATTTTTTCTTGAGCAAAGAATATCCTCAAGGATTCACAGACTGTAAGTAAAACAACATGCACCTGTATTTTAATGCCATTTTAGTACCCATATAATGGAATATCAGACAGGGTGGAGTTTTCCGCCAAATTTTCTTTTAAAATCTTATATTTGAAAAGTTAGTGCAAATATTTGAATCTTTTTTTTTAATTCCTAAATTAATTCTGGAAAGAGTAACAATTAACGCTAATATATATATATATATATATATATATATATATATATATATATATATATATATATATATATATATATATATATATATATATATATGCCCGGGTTTAGGAGATAAATTACTTTTGCAATTAAATGCCTATATGCAAATGTGGACGTTTGATAAAATAACACATAACCCTAAACCTAATTCTAACTCTAAACTTAACTTTAACCACAACCAACCACAACGCAAACAAAATCACAAACGCAAACGTAACGCAAACTCAAACGCACACACATATGCAAACATAAATGCAAACACAAACTCAAACTAAAAAACACAAAAGCAAATGAAAACGCAAACACAAACGTGAAATGAATTATAAAAAGTAACAGTTGTTTTATGGCATTCAAAATTTTAAATTGATGCTCCAAGGAAGGTTATAAGCACTCTGGCATCTCTTGCCTATGCTACCGATAATATTAATATGGCCTCCATGAGATGTACGGCTGCCATGCTTGTTAATGTGAGAATTACCATCTCCAGCTCAAGTCGAGGCCATCAAAAAAGTGGAATTAAATTCACTGCTCTGTTTAATCGGTAATGCCGGAGAGGTGCAAGCCAATCCATATTACTTGAAGTCTGAAACGTAAGTTTTTCTCCGAATATCTTAAACTTGTTATTTAAGCTATGCGTTAGATACATTTGCTAACTTTAACGGTTATGTTTAGATGAATATGGTTATTTAAATGTTGTAGTGATAACTTATAAATGTAACATGGAGAAATATTAAGTTATTTCATGCATTTCGTGTAAAAGCTTTTTTTTTTAATTTAAAAACATATGGTTAAAAATGTTTTCAATATTATATTTAAATGAAATATTCCATTTTAATCTTTTCACAGTAATCCAATGACACCTTGCTCGTATTACCAAGACATAGATTTGACCCCTTGGACTAATGCATACTAAGTTATTCACTTGTTATGTATTTTAATAACTGAAATGGCGAAATTTTAAAACATTTTATGGAGAAACGCGACATCAAGTTTTTGAAGGTCCATGAAAAACGTCATCCATTTTTACACTTAAGACAAAGCAGAGCAGCACAAATTAACTAGGTTCAAATAGCAAAATGTAATTATCTTTTTTTTTATTCAGTTGATGAAATTTTTCTGCTCAGTTTTTTCCTAAGCAAACGCTATGGAAATATGTATCAAGAGACATTGTTATTTTATTTAGCAGGAACGCCATTGACGTGTAACTGGTTGTGGCGAGTTAAATAGTTTTTTCTTATTGGTTTAGGTCCATCGAAAATTAAACGGTTTTCACATTTATCTTTTTATGTCTCAACTTTAAAAATATATATATTCTTTATTGCTGATTAATTTTCTTTTAATAAAGTTGAAACGCTTGTATTGTCTATTTCCTTCCATTTATTCAGTTTAAATTAAAAAAAATTTTGGGAGGGGGGGGGGGGGTTAATTTACACACATAGCTGTGGCAAGTGCAATAACATTCTTGCTCTAAACCAGTGCTTCACAAACTAGTTTGGCCTATTGCTCCTTTGATGGGGCGTAGCAAAGGGGGGGGGCGGGTACATATGACCCCGGGCGCCGTCCCTAGGGGCGCTAAAATGGTTTGAAAAAAAAATAAAAGCTCATTTCAGATGCAGTTTTGAATTATAAACATAAAAAAAATATGGGGGGGGGGAGGAGAGCGGCAAATTGAAAGTTTGTTCCCGGGCGCCGAGAGGGGTCGCTACGCCTCTGCCCCTTTAAACGAAAAATATATCTCCCCCATTGCCCCCCTTCCACCCAAACAACAAAGAGAGAGGGACATGTAGCGATAATTTGTATCTTCTTGGCATTCTGCCTGCCTTTGCTTAGGTTTTTGGGGAAAAAAATGTTACCCTAAACATAACTCCTTTATTGATACTAGCCAATTCTAAACGTAACACGAACCGGTTTAAGTTAAATGTTATATTTTATTAATTAAACCGATTCAATACTTGTCGGTGCGAAGGCATAAATTACGTGGAGGGGGGGGGGGGGCAGGGGCTTATTTATTTAAGCTTAAACGAAAATATTATAGTGGCCCTATATATATATATATATATATATATATATATATATATATATATATATATATATATATATATATATATATATATACATTGTAATAATAAGTTCTGGTTTGCGGAGTTTCATTTCAATATTTCGAGGTGCAACTGGAAAGGTTGGACTACTCCTCATTGGGTGACATGGCTGTACAGACGGCAAGAAAGATAGCAAGTATTTAGATAATCAACAGAGCTAAAAAAAAAAAACATTTTAAATGGCTACATCAAAATGTTAAAGTGAAAATGGTTTTACATCCAAATAAAATAATGCTGGTGAAGAGTTGCATGTATACTATGATGGAAAATAAGGTGTCACCTCATAGTAATTTAGCACGAGAGTCAGAAAACTCTCAGCTTTTGAATAATGAGGCTATCTTATCAGATTGTAAATAAACTAGTCCGAATCTTCCAGGAAACAAAGAAGGAACTATATAGCATACGCTACTAAAAACGACTTTGCAAGAGGCCCTTTTAATTACTATTTTAAACAAGCTCTAACTCTAACCTTAGGGTTTGTAAAGAAAATAAACTTCTGGTAGGAACTTTAAAACTTTCATTGAGATGTTTTTTAAATCGACGAATTGTTTGACTAATGTTAAAAAGAGAAAATCCGGTCCCTAAAATTCGGGGACATCCAATTCAGCCATCCCCCCCCCCCCCCCCATTTGTTTCACCATTGGCTATCTTCGAGGTAAGGTCTCACGACTTCAAATTCTATACTATTGAGATAAACCCCCACCATTTCATTGTTGCTAACTAGAGTTTCTTCCAGGCATCCCCCCTTCCCAGAAAAGAAATGAAATTTACATAATTTATATAGAAAATATATACTTTTAACAGTGTCCGCCCCCCACCCACCCGAAGAAAGTCTGCTGCCCCCCCCCCCCCGAAAATTTCAAGTGCCCCCCCTCCCCACCGCAGAAATAAGTCTGCCAATGTTATGAAACAATTAATTCATGCCTTAAATAAGTTTGATCTTTAAATTTTGTATATTTTGCAATGAAATATGTAAAATTACGGACGTCCACATGAGGAATTTATTAACAACATAATACTTATATTTCTTTTTAAAAGTCGGCAGCTTTCGTGTTCAATATCCCCAGCACAACGGGTAAGTCAGAAATGTAACGTAACTGTACATCGCCCGCCTAAGAAAATAAAACGGGAGTGATCTCCCCTAAACTTTCTTGAATATTCTAATACGAGAAAAATGGCCCGTTGAGGAAGGATACACCGGGCGCTAGGTTGATAGTGCTGTCTCTTTTCTCTAAACTAAAACCAACCCACCCCCCCCCCCCACACACACACCACCCCCCCACACACCACCCCCCCCAACCCCACCCCACCCCCACAAAAACATGTCTACCGTCCCATTCAACGAAATATAATTATATACTTTTTCCAGTGTCCGCCCCCTCCCCGAAAATTCTACCCCCGCCCCCGAAAATTTCAAGTACCCCCACCCCTCTCCGGGGAGGAAAAAGTCTGAAAGAAACACTGGTGTCGCGCTTAGCCACTACGCGAAGAATTGCGTTAAAGAAATTGCGAGAAAACCACTTTTTAGATTAGACACATTAATTAGGCGGTAATTTTATTATAGAGTATCGATGAGGAAACCACCCCACCCCACCCACCTCCCCCACACACACCACCCCCCCCCCCCATCCCCTACCCCCCACTCCCAAAAAAAATCACGTCTACCGTCCCATTCAACGAAATATAATTATATACTTTTTCCAGTGTCCGCCCCCCCTTCCCGAAAATTCTACCCCCGCCCCCGAAAATTTCAATTACCCCCACCCCTCTCCGGGGAGGAAAAAGTCTGAAAGAAACACTGGTGTCGCGCTTAGCCACTACCCGAAGAATTGCATTAAAGAAATTGCAAGAAAACCACTTTTTAGATTAGACACATTAATTAGGCGGTAATTTTATTATAGAGTATCGATGAAGAAATTTCTTTTGAGTTGGGGAGGGGGGGGGGGGCTCAGACGTTCTTACGCGTGGGGTGGGGCTTCGCCCCTACCCGAAGAATTGTATGCAAGAAACTCTTCACGCAAACCATTTAGATTAGACAACATTTCCTTTTTATTCAATGTTTACGCGATAATCAATGACGTCATTATATTACTGTGTTGCACTTTCCGCCTTGAGATTATTTTCAACTCTATGCTAAATGTGTCGACGTCATACTTCGTTTTTCGAAATACTGTGCATGTTTTTAATTTCCTTGTGTTTTCTCTAGAGCGTTCTTGTCAGATAGAATTTTTGCTTATGTTTTCTCTAGAGCGTTCTTGTCAGACAGAGCGTTCTTGTCAGATAGATAGATACATACACAGACAGCGAAACTATTATTATAGACGAGAAAAATGGCCCGTTGAGGAAGGGTACAACGGGCGCTAGGTTGATAGTGCTGTCTCTTTTCTCTAAACTAAAACCAACCACCCCCCCCCCACACACCACCCCCCCCAACCCCACCCCACCCCCCACAAAAACATGTCTACCGTCCCATTCAACGAAATATAATTATATACTTTTTCCAGTGTCCGCCCCCTCCCCGAAAATTCTACCCCCGCCCCCGAAAATTTCAAGTACCCCCCACCCCTCTCCGGGGAGGAAAAAGTCTGAAAGAAACACTGGTGTCGCGCTTAGCCACTACGCGAAGAATTGCGTTAAAGAAATTGCGAGAAAACCACTTTTTAGATTAGACACATTAATTAGGCGGTAATTTTATTATAGAGTATCGATGAGGAAAACCACCCCACCCCACCCACCTCCCCACACACACCACCCCCCCCACCCCCTACCCCCCCACTCCCAAAAAAATCATGTCTACCGTCCCATTCAACGAAATATAATTATATACTTTTTCCAGTGTCCGCCCCCCTTCCCGAAAATTCTACCCCCGCCCCCGAAAATTTCAATTACCCCCACCCCTCTCCGGGGAGGAAAAAGTCTGAAAGAAACACTGGTGTCGCGCTTAGCCACTACCCGAAGAATTGCATTAAAGAAATTGCAAGAAAACCACTTTTTAGATTAGACACATTAATTAGGCGGTAATTTTATTATAGAGTATCGATGAAGAAATTTCTTTTGAGTTGGGGAGGGGGGGGGGGGGGCTCAGACGTTCTTACGCGTGGGGGTGGGGCTTCGCCCCTACCCGAAGAATTGTATGCAAGAAACTCTTCACGCAAACCATTTAGATTAGACAACATTTCCTTTTTATTCAATGTTTACGCGATAATCAATGACGTCATTATATTACTGTGTTGCACTTTCCGCCTTGAGATTATTTTCAACTCTATGCTAAATGTGTCGACGTCATACTTCGTTTTTCGAAATACTGTGCATGTTTTTAATTTCCTTGTGTTTTCTCTAGAGCGTTCTTGTCAGATAGAATTTTTGCTTATGTTTTCTCTAGAGCGTTCTTGTCAGACAGAGCGTTCTTGTCAGATAGATAGATACATACACAGACAGCGAAACTATTATTATAGACGAGAAAAAATGGCCCGTTGAGGAAGGGTACAACGGGCGCTAGGCTGATAGTGATGTCTCTTTTCTCTAAACTAAAACCAACCCACCCCCCCACACACCATCCCACCCACCCCACCTCCCACCCCCACACACCACCCCCACCACACACCACCCCCCACCCCAACCCCTCACACCACCCCCCACCCCCCCCCCCACACACCCCCCCACCCCCCCCCCACACACACCACCCCCCCCCACCCCCCCCCCCCCACCACACACCCACCCCCCCCCACCCCTCCACCACCCCCCCACCCCCAAAAAAAAACATGTCTACCGTCCCATTCAACGAAATATAATTATATACTTTTTCCAGTGTCCGCCCCCTCCCCAGAAAAATTCTACCCCCGCCCCCCGAAAATTTCAAGTACCCCCCACCCCTCTCCGGGGAGGAAAAAGTCTGAAAGAAACACTGAAACCAACCCACCCCCCCCCACACACCACCCCCTCACCCCCCCCCCCCCCACCCCCCCCCCCCCCCAAAAAAACATGTCTACCGTCCCATTGCAAGAAAACCACTTTTTAGATTAGACACATTAATTAGGCGGTAATTTTATTATAGAGTATCGATGAGGAAATTTCTTTTGAGTTGGGGAGGGGGGGGGGCTCAGACGTTCTTACGCGGGGGGTGGGGCTTCGCCCCTACCCGAAGAATTGTATGCAAGAAACTCTTCACGCAAACCATTTAGATTAGACAAAATTTCCTTTTTATTCAATGTTTACGCGATAATCAATGACGTCATTATATTACTGTGTGCACTTTCCGCCTTGAGATTATTTTCAACTCTATGCTAAATGTGTCGACGTCATACTTCGTTTTTCGAAATACTATGCATGTTTTTAAATTGCTTGTGTTTTCTCTAGAGCGTTCTTGTCAGACAGAGCGTTCTTGTCAGACAGAGCGTTCTTGTCAGACAGGACAGCGAAACTATTATTATAGAACAGAGCGTTCTTGTCAGACAGAGCGTTCTTGTCAGACAGACAGCGAAACTATTAGTACGAGAAAAATGGCCCGTTGAGGAAGGGTACAACGGGCGCTAGGCTGATAGTGCTGTCTCTTATCTCTAAACTAAAACCAACCCACCCCCCCCACACACCACCCTCACCCCACCCCCCCACCCCCACCCCCCACCACCCCCCACCCCCACCCCTCACCCCCACACACCACCCCCCTCCACACACCGCCCCCCACCCCCCACCCCCCCCCCCCCCTTAAAAAAAACATGTCTACCGTCCCATTCAACGAAATATAATTATATACTTTTTCCAGTGTCCGCCCCCTCCCAGAAAATTCTACCCCCCGCCCCCGAAAATTTCAAGTACCCCCCACCCCCTCTCCGGGGAGGAAAAAGTCTGAAAGAAACACTGAAACCAACCCACCCCCCCCACACACCACCCCCACCCCCCACACACACCCCCCCCACCCCCACACACCCCACCCACCCCCCACACACACACACCACCCCCCCACCCCCCACCCCCCCCCCACACACACACCCACCCCCTCCACCCCCCCCCCCCCCCCCAAAAAAAAAACATGTCTACCGTCCCATTGCAAGAAAACCACTTTTTAGATTAGACACATTAATTAGGCGGTAATTTTATTATAGAGTATCGATGAGGAAATTTCTTTTG
>NW_026734207.1:5000-7500 GCF_028476545.2 Physella acuta
ATTTAATGAGCCATTCGCGGTTTCACCATGGGACAGTGTGAACTTAGACATGCATGGCTTAATCTTTGAGACAAGCATATGACTACTGGCAGGATCAACCAGATAGCTATCGTTTGCGAGACGTTTTTCCACAACACATCGCGGGACGGGAGACAACGCTCTAGCGAGAGAACGGATCCCGGCATTCCCGGATTTTTTCACATCGGACCGCTCACATTTCCCCCTTCACCGTAAACACGGCGTCGCCGGGAAATCTCTCGATTTGCATCGAGCCGACTGCGTTTTGCAGACCCGTCGCCCGTTCCGAGGGCTGGGCCAGTGCGAGACTTTTATCGAGCCACCAATACTGCTTGGTTGCGTTAGCACTGCGCGTCGCCGCTGGCTTCACGCTACGGACACGTACTTTTACCTTCACTGGCGCGACCTGCGCGCCGAGCCCGCATTTTACCGGGAAGCTAGTCGGGAGACTGAGCCACGCACGGTCAGATCGGGCACATGTCGCTGGCTGCGAGGGAGCGCGGATCCTAGCGTCACATAGAGGCTTCACCGACACTCACCTCCACAATAGTAGATACAGACCGTTTTAACCGCCGTATTTCTGCCCATACCTCTAGTGTTAAACCGAAAAATCGGGTACATAGTCTCGGGGAGGACCGGGGTGCCGCCCCATGAGGGGAGCCCGCACGGAGGGCGCCGGGGGTGCCGCGACCCGGGGGGCGGCGCGGGGGTGTCGGGGCGCATCTACGGGGCTCACTCGCGCGGGCGCCACACTTCCGGGGGGCGCCCCAGGTGGGGTGCCAACTTTGGCGCCCCCGACTAAGGGGCCGCCCCCACTGCGGTTACACGCTTTACGACCACCCACCCGCGTTCCCCACCCCAGGGGGCATGCGAATCACCCGCCAGGGGCGTTCTGGGACCGAGGGCGCCGCTCCGGCACAAGGGGGAGCCAAAACGCCCCGAGTTCCCCCGCGGCCACCTCGACACCTGGGCGGGCGGCGAGGGGTGTCCTGCGATCGGGGTGGGGAGCTCTACCAGAATCACCCGCCAAACTTCACCGGGGGCGTCTCCCGGCGCCCCTGCGCTCGGGTGACGAACAGCGCCCCGGGCTATCCCGGGCGCCCTATGGCGTCCACCTTCGATCGGAAGGGTGATCTCGACTCGGGCTGAGGCGGGCCACAACAATCCGCGGTCACATCGGAGCCGTCCAGGCTAACGAGGCCCCGGCTCACGGGTAACCCATGGGGCTGGACCGGGAGTCCGCCGTTAAAGAAGAAAGAAATGTAGTGCAAACCAGAACCAGTTTTTTTTATTTATTTTATAACTCGACTAATAATCGTCACAAAATTATAAACTTGGTACCTACGGATAGCCCTGGGCCCAACCTAATACAGGATGTCCATAACTATGCGCTAATTAAATAATTAATGGGTATTAAGGTCGGTCTTAGTAAATTGCTATATAAAGTCTAAGACCAGAACCAGTATTTTAAATTTATTTTATAACTCGGCTCCTAATTGTCACAAAATTTAAAAATTGGTACCTATGGATAGCCCTCGGCCCTACCTAATACACCGTGTCCATAACAATGTGGTAATTAAATATTTACTGGGCGTTAGGGTCGGTCTTAGTAAATTGCTATATAAAGTCTATATAAAATTTTACGAATTTAAAAAAAAAATTCCTACCGTCAAAAATAGCGACGCCTAGACCACCACACCTGTTCTGACGTTAAATCCTACTTGCACACACGTGTGGGAATAGATTAGATATCATCTAGAGATAGAATTCCTAATTATTTAATTAAAATAGAGACTCTAGATTTAATAGTTGTGTCATAGTTACATTAAGTCGAATTAGCGAAGCGGAGGCGGGAACTAGATTCTAGATCTAACACTTCGATTGCGATGAAAAAAAAATAGCTTTATTTTAAGGCCGACAAGGCAAATACGGTTTAATTAATATTAAAGAAATAAGTCCGAACACCTACCTTAAGCGAATCATCTACACAACACATGACTAGAAATAATACACGTCCACACGAAGAGCGATTGAAACGGTGACTGCAACGGTGAAAACTTGTACGACGGAAACATGGCGCCTAGGTTATGCCTACTTCCGGTCTGATGAAAATTTTTAATTCATTTTAAATTTTGCGCTCTATTTCGTCCGCGCTTGTCCACTTAAACTCTACAGAAAAGATAGTCTATATAAAAATAATTCCTAGAAGACAATTTTATGAGAGATCACCCACATTTATTTACCCTGCCTGTCTACCTTAGGGTTAGAGTTTGAATTTTTCTAGATTCAAGCCAAATATGCCGTGTCGATTAAACGACGACGTACATAACAGAGCGAAGACAATGAATGGTTCCTTAATTAACTATAATTACGGTCCTAATACAACTACAATTCACCATAGTACTAATATGTATGTGTATTGTTGTTTTGGGAGTTCTGTCATTACATTTTAAATTATAAAAAAAACGGGTTTACGATACAC
>NW_026734207.1:17500-20000 GCF_028476545.2 Physella acuta
ACAATGTGGTAATTAAATATTTACTGGGCGTTAGGGTCGGTCTTAGTAAATTGCTATATAAAGTCTATATAAAATTTTACGAATTTAAAAAAAAAATTCCTACCGTCAAAAATAGCGACGCCTAGACCACCACACCTGTTCTGACGTTAAATCCTACTTGCACACACGTGTGGGAATAGATTAGATATCATCTAGAGATAGAATTCCTAATTATTTAATTAAAATAGAGACTCTAGATTTAATAGTTGTGTCATAGTTACATTAAGTCGAATTAGCGAAGCGGAGGCGGGAACTAGATTCTAGATCTAACACTTCGATTGCGATGAAAAAAAAATAGCTTTATTTTAAGGCCGACAAGGCAAATACGGTTTAATTAATATTAAAGAAATAAGTCCGAACACCTACCTTAAGCGAATCATCTACACAACACATGACTAGAAATAATACACGTCCACACGAAGAGCGATTGAAACGGTGACTGCAACGGTGAAAACTTGTACGACGGAAACATGGCGCCTAGGTTATGCCTACTTCCGGTCTGATGAAAATTTTTAATTCATTTTAAATTTTGCGCTCTATTTCGTCCGCGCTTGTCCACTTAAACTCTACAGAAAAGATAGTCTATATAAAAATAATTCCTAGAAGACAATTTTATGAGAGATCACCCACATTTATTTACCCTGCCTGTCTACCTTAGGGTTAGAGTTTGAATTTTTCTAGATTCAAGCCAAATATGCCGTGTCGATTAAACGACGACGTACATAACAGAGCGAAGACAATGAATGGTTCCTTAATTAACTATAATTACGGTCCTAATACAACTACAATTCACCATAGTACTAATATGTATGTGTATTGTTGTTTTGGGAGTTCTGTCATTACATTTTAAATTATAAAAAAAACGGGTTTACGATACACTTCATTACGCCGCCGATCGTGGTTTTAGATTTAAATTTGGTCGGATTCGGTTTATTATTAATTTATATAATACTTTATACATACTTTAATTCATTAAATACATTTATCTATGTATTTATTTCATTAGTTAAGTATTTGTTTAACTAAAAATTATCAATTTAAGGCATAACAATTACAGAAAACGATTGTATTTGAGATAAGTCTTATCGAACCATTTAGTAGCTGGGTCGGTTTATTATTAATTTATCTAATACTTTATACATACTTTCACTCATTAATTACATGTATATATGCATTCATTAAATCATTTAAGTATTTATTTCATCAAAAAGTATCGATTGAAGGCATAACACTGATAGAAAACGATTGTATTTGAGATAAGTCTTATCGAACCATTTAGTAGCTGGTTCGCGGGTCGGTTTTATTCCTTAACTCTAGATTTAAGTCTATCGTGTTTAATTTCAATTTAATTTATCACAACTTTTAGATTTTGTACTAGATTAAGCTACATTGAAGCTTATTTTTCACTATTTAATCAATAGAGGATATTATATAATATTTTTAAGTCTAATATTACGCAGCCGTTTGTTAAATCTAGTTTTACAACGACGACTCGCGCGATTTCGGTTTGGTTTTAAAACTTAAGTTCATTGATTCTTAAAATATATATTCCAGTTAGAATAGAACTGAATACGTACCACATGATGTATACACACGTTTGGGTTATTTATTTATTTTAAATTTAGTTTATTATGACCGATCGTAATTAACTTTGGCGATACCGGGCTGATATGTCTTATCGACCGGAAAACTACTGTCCCTTCGGTCGACTAGTTGGTCTTAGACGGCATTACCGAGGTTTGAAAACTCTTACACCGTGTTTTTATTTTCACATAGATCCTATATTTTGATACCAGTCATTCGTTTAAGTTTAAATTAGAAAACGTGAAATGTAGTTTATTGGAAACACTAATGTTTTTAATTTTGTACAAAATAAATTTTTATTCGTTTCAGGTAAACGGCGGGATGAGAAAAATCTGCTTTCTACAACACATACATTGGTTAAGAATATAAAGTGAAATATAGTTGTACAAACACCGTCTCTACTTAGCAGCTTAGCCTCTACGGCAATGCCGCGTCTTTACACTGGGCGAGCTTGAGACTGGAAAACTCTCGATCACTCTACGCGGGAATGCCGCTAAGTCGAGGCGGTCTGATCGGCAACCCATCAAACTTCAGCTCATCTATTTTTTTTTTATTTTTCACAATTTTTTTAAAATTCGGGTAAACGGCGGGATGAACTCAACCAAATTTTTCAATTGGGTTTTTAATATCCACGTACATTCAGCGCAAAGTGAAATGTAGTTTTAATGTATTTAAACATAGAACAACCACCGTCATTCGCCAGCTCTGTTAGACTAACGACTCGCCGCTTCGCATCCTCGGTGGAACGGGCGACCTCTCGATCACTTGCGGCCACAGTACGGCAATGCCGCAAAATAAAGTCGGTTTGATCGGTGAACTGCCACTCGCACGATGAAACTTTGAGACATTTTTTTTCGGACTTTGAAAATTTTCAAAG
>NW_026734208.1:0-21571 GCF_028476545.2 Physella acuta
GGCGCCGCCCTTGCGAAATTAAAAATTATTTTTTTACAGAACCCTTCCCTAGAGTGGTATAATAAACTCCCCAAAGTCTCATGGCTATCGGATGAACGATGCCAAACCAAAATCGACTTTTATTTTTTTATATACCGTATATATAAAACAAAAATCGCGCCGTGTCGGGGCGCCACCCCTGCGAATTTGAAATATTTTTTTTCGCAGAAACCTCCCCAGGAATATTCTTAACAACTACCTAAAGTTTCATGGCGATCGTGTGAACGGTGTCACGGCAATTCACTATTATTATTTTTATATACCATATATAGAGAAAAATCGCACCCTCCCGTGGCGCCGCCCTTGCGAAATTAAAAATGATTTTTGTACAAAATTTTTACCCCCCCCCCCCGAACGAAATGAAATGTATATAATTTATATAGATAATATATACTTGTAACAGTGTCCGCCGCCCCCCCCCCCCCGAAGAAAGTTTACCGCCCCCGGAAGATTTCAAGTGCCCCCCCCCCACCCGGAGAAAAAAGTCTGGAAGAAACACTGATTATTTTGGTGAGTGATTAGTATGCACTCAATGTTTTCATGCGGTAGTGTAGGAAAACCCGTGTCCCGATAATTATTATCCAAGCGCAGGCATTGTTTACATTTAAATAACACAGCTTTAGAAAACAAGGTCACGCGTCTAAGAACATATGATTGGTAATGCCTTGGTGATATCCTTCTAATATATTTCATCAGACTTTCTTCCATCCCCGCGCTAACGCGCGGGGGGCGGGTACTCTAGTGAATATATATATATATATATATATATATATATATATATATATATATATATAACAAAGAAAAACAACTCGTCAAAAATACATACAGAGACACAGAGTCCATTTCATATATGTATATATATATATATATATATATATATATATATATATATATATATATATATATATATATATATATATATATTAGATAGGGAAGCTATCTCTATTAAAAGTTTCACAAATTACGGACTTTCTGGAATTAATGAAAATACTAGGTAAATCCGATACTATTATCTATATATATAATTCTCTTCTTCGAGCTGTTAGAAAACAAGCTGCAAACGCTCTCCCTACCTCCCCACCCCTACATGGTTTTAGTGAGCTGTGTTCACTCTAAATGTTTACAAGCAGAGCCAACGATTTTAAACGTAGGGGGGGGGGAGGGGGGGAAGGAAGGGGGGAGGGGGTTATGGTCCTTAACGAGCTACTTATAGTGTTTTAAAGAAATATTTTCAGTGTCAGCGTTGGTACTGTCGAATTCACAAATTATGAATTATTGAAAATTAGAAACAACTAAATAGCGGCGTATGTTATGCCGCGGGCCGGCTCGTGAGAGAATATTTCACTAAGTTAACTATTGGAAACTTAGTTGTATCGCATTTGTCAGCTCTCTTCTTTTCGGGGGGGACAGTCATGAAATTTATTGAAATACCATTTTTTGCACAATTTAACTATTTTACAGAAAATAACTCATTTATTGCATTAGTATATATGTTTAATACACTTTGGTGTAAAAAAATTTTCATGGTAATCGTTAGCCGATTAAATTTGGCGGGAAAAATGTACATTTTTTGCATACAATTTTTAAAAAACTTTTCCTCAGTAACTATCTATAATTTCAAGTCCAACTTTTGGATTTAGATAGTCCACATGCATGTGACAAAATCCATAGAAGAAAATGTACATATTTGCAGAAACTTTTTTAATTATGAATTTTCTACTAATGACTAATTAATTTTAACCTATAAGGTTTGCAACAATTTTTGTATAAAAAAAAGTAATGAAGATAGCTCAATTATTCTTCTGCTTGTTTTTTCAACAGTGTGTTATGTAGCTTCAGCAGAAATTTCATGTAAATTGAACAAGTAGTTTTTGAGGAAAATGTTTTTGAGTGTTTAAAAATGTAAAAAAATACGTTATTGAGAAAACGCTAAAAACGTAACAAAAATGGAAAAAAAAGCTTTTTTCATTGAAAATACAATGTAAAGAGCTATTTTAAAAGCTTTATCAACATGTTTATGATGATAATTTCATCATTAGTAGTAAATTAAGTAAAAACTGATTTTGTAAAAAGGGTTTGAAAAAGTCTACATATATTGATGGAAATAAAAAATTTAAATTAAAAAAAAAGTTTTTACACTAATAAAACTAACTTAGCTTAAAACAAATAACAATTTAGAAGGCTCCAGAACTGTATGAAGGCCCTCCCTCCAGCTTCTCAAACTCCTGTTGGGCTTTTGAGCTGGCGAGATCATTCTGGACCTTCTCCTTTTGACTTCCACTGGCGCCTTTCGTTCAGCACTGTTAAACCTCCTCTCGTCATGCCTTGCTGCTTTGACTTGAGAAGAAGTGGCATAGGAACAGCCAATGGCATCCATAAAAGCAGCCAGATGTTTACTGCCACCATTAAACTCACTGACTGATCTCAACGCCATAAGATTTGCGCACCAGGTCAATAGTAGTGTCAAGACTGGCGTTGGAGAAATTTTTTGAAGAAATTGATATTTTGTTCAGGATATTGCGGTATGATGACTCTGTCATTCCTTCAATGGCCATGGCATTGCAAAACTTATCCACAGCAGCATAGCCTAATCCTATGTTGAGGAAAGCAGCGACAAATTTCTTGTTGATATCATAACACCTGTCGCTGCTACTCATATTGGAGCTTGATCCTGCTGCTATGGAGTTGCACACTGCAGCTGACTTGCAGTTGATGTGCTAGACCCTTGCGTTCAGTCAAAATAAGTTGCAAGGGCCATTGACATGTACTGCACTGAGCTGCAGAAAAGAGGGCGTTTACTTCAGCCAGGTCTACAATGACCAGCCCTCCAACTGTAGTAGCTTGAGGTGCTTCACATTGAGAAAACATGCTAAGTTTTCTCTTGGAGGCACTGACCACTGTGGGGATGGTTGTATATCCAGTAGTAGGAGTAGTGGCAGCAGTGGGTGTAGTGGCAGCAGATGATGCAGTGGCAGCAGTTGATGCAGTGGCAGCAGCTGATGCAGTGGCAGCAGTGGGTGAAGTGGCAGCAGTGTATGCAGTGGCAGCAGATGATGCAGTGGCAGCAATTGATGCAGTGGCAGCAGTGGGTGAAGTGGCAGCAGTGGGTGAAGTGGCAGCAGTGGATGCAGTGGCAGCAGATGATGCAGTGGCAGCAGTGGGTGAAAAGGCAGCAATTGATGCAGTGGCAGCAGTGGGTGAAGTGGCAGCAATTGATGCAGTGGCAGCAGTTGATGTAGTGGCAGCAGTAGTTGTGCTTGAACCAGCAGCCTCTGGATCTGCAGTAGATCCTGCAAGAGCTGATTTTTGCTGCTTGGTAGCACAAGCCTTAGCCGATGTACTTCAATGTAGCCTTCTGCTTTCTGGAAGCCTTTCCCTTTTTTGCATACAACTTTTGTGCAGGCATTGTAGATCTGTAAAACAAGTCATAATAATGTATAAGCTGTTTTTAAAAAATAATCACAACGTACTAAAAGGTATGCACATTATCTGCATACATTGATTACATTCAGCCTTTGATACTGATTATTACTGATAGCTAGGCTAAGAGCCTAAGACTAAGATCTAGTTTACGTAATAAAGTTACTAGATCTACATCAAAATCTACGTAAAATCTGGCATCTAAGATAAAACTATAGTTTATACTTTGATAAAGGATGAGAAATAATTGAAAAATTCATAATTTACCTTTAAATAAATTCCATAAACGAAATATAATTCAAAAAGTGGAAAGTGAAA
Source organism: Physella acuta (assembly GCF_028476545.2). Classification (NCBI taxonomy): domain Eukaryota; kingdom Metazoa; phylum Mollusca; class Gastropoda; family Physidae; genus Physella; species Physella acuta. The sequence continues at coordinate 3,778 of NW_026734208.1, forward strand.
GTTGTTGCAAATTTAAACTACAGCTCGGCTAAAAATAGCATCTCCTAGGAGACCGCCGACACTTCCTGACAAAAGTTAGAAAAATTGAGCTTGGCGCTCGGTATTTTTAGACAGAAGCGTCATGTGACATCTATTGACCAATAGATACATGACTCTTCCCATTTTGAAGCACACTTTCATTGCGTGTTTTGAAATACTATATTTAGAACTAGGTCGATGTTCCTAGGCTAGCTAGACTGACCTCGAAATTCCGCGCATTTTGATATATGGTAAGCTAGGCATACTGCGGTGTGTAGATCTCGCTACACATCGTTGTGATAGGCGTATATCGGGGTGAAATACATTTTTTTACACACACACACCCACTTCAAATGCAAAAACAAGTGTAAAAACTATATTTTATTGTAAATTTGATAAGTATATTATGTTTATAAGTGGTTAAAGTAATAGAAAATTTAAAAAAAAAATGAATTTTCCGAGGTCAACCATGATTTTTCAAGCTTAGTTCATCGATGCGCCCCCTTAATCCTCATTACTCCCTGTGGAGTATAGGGCAGCAACAAATCTCCGCCATTCCACCCTGTCCTGGGCGAGCCACTTTAGTTCATGCCAGGTTTTGCCAGTAGCCTGTACTTCTTCTTCCATCTCCCTCCTCCATGTTCCCAGTGGTCTTCCTCTATTTCTCTTTCCGGGTGGGTTCCACTTTAGCGCCATGTTGGGGAGTCTTTTTTTGCTCATGCGTAGGACATGGCCCAGCCATCTCCATCTCCTCGTTCGAACTTCTGAGACAATGTCGTTTAATCCTGTCCTTCGCCATATTTTTCCTGAAGATACGTTGGAGGGATCTTCTTTCGGCTCTCTCCTTTCTTGTTTAGTTTCCATGACTCTGCAGCATAGAGAAGTACAGAACGTACATTTGACTTATAGATCCTTATTTTAGTTCTCTGCTGCAGTGAGGATGATTTCCAGATCTTAGCGAGTCTGTTGAAAGCTTCTGCTGCCATTGCTATTCTGGTGGCAATTTCTTTCTCCATGCTGCCATTTGCTGATATATAGCTGCCGAGGTACTTAAAGTCTTCGACTTCTTCTAGCTCTGCTCCATTCGCAAAGGTCTTGAAAGCACTTTTGGTTTTTATTTTCATTAGCTTGGTTTTTCCGGAGTTTATCTTTAGCCCAACGCTTTTGGCAATTTGCTCTATTCTTGTGGTTTTTGCTTGGATGTCTTTTTGGGCATGTGAAAGTAAAGCCAAGTCATCAGCAAAGTCACAGTCCTCTAGGTGGTTGGTAAGTTCCCAAACAATTCCTCTTGGCTTATCCTCAGTGGCTCTTCTCATAATCCAGTCTATTACCACCAAAAAGATGACAGGTGAGATGACACAGCCCTGTCTGACTCCTGTTTTTACCTTGAGCCATTCACTTTGCTGATTTTCGTGTCGCACACAGCATTGGTTATCATAGTACATGTCCTTAAGTATGTTTATGACTTTTCTTGAAAAGCCATATAGCTCTAGTATCTTCCATAATGATGGATGGTGGATGCTATCAAATGCTTTCTCGAAATCTATGTAGTTGATGTAGAGAGACGAATTCCACTCCAGGGACTGTTCCACTATAGTGCGCAAGACAAATATTTGGTCGTTACATGACCTGTTGGCCCTGAAGCCAGCTTGTTCTTTACGAAGGATCCCATCAATTCCTTTCCTCATTCTTTGTAATAGGACTCTGCAGAAGACTTTTCCTGGTACTGACAGAAGATTAATGCCTCTCCAGTTCTCACAAACATTAAGGTCGCCCTTTTTTGTGTAATTTGATAATGATTCCCCGTTTCCAAGAATCTGGGACTTTTTCTTCATTCCATACTTTATTGAAGATCCCTGATAGAGTTTCTGCACCTATTTTTGGGTCTGCCTTTAGCATCTCCGCAGTGATTCTGTCCTCTCCTGGAACCTTATTGCTTTTTGTTTCATTTGTCAGCTAACTATCATCAAATTTTACATCGAGCCATAAACGGCGACGTAGAGCAACAGTAGAAAACAGTAGATCCCAGCAAAACAAAAACCAAAGAAGACGACGATGACGACGACGATTAATGATGAATAATGAATTGTAGCCCTAAAACAAATGTAAACAAAAGGTTACATCACTGGTAATACCACGTGTTGGCTACAAAAATACACGGGTGCAATAAAATATGTTACTGCCAATAAGTAGCAATAAGTAGCACAATAATAACTACTTAAATAAATATTTAACACCTAACTAGTGCGCAACATGCGGCACTAGCAGGAATAATACAGAAAAGTAATCTAACGAAGATACTCCACCCCTAGTCTGCAACACGCAGCACTAGTAGGAGTAGTACAGTAATATAAAACATAATATTACCTTCATTAGGTGTACATTCTCTACCTAAGACAACGTCACCCTCCGTGTCCACAGCAGCCTTGGGTCTCTGACATGGCTACAGGCACGAAACTACCCATAATCCCATGTCACATGACAAATCCCATGTCACATGACACAGATAAAATCGCTCACAGAAGAGCATGAAAAAAAAAAAAAAAAAAAAAAAAAAAAAAAAAAACTATATCAACAGTTGCGGTCCCACATGGGCCGCAACCCAATGAATTACATCTTTATTACTTAACACCCTTGGCTGGTAACCATATGTGTTACATAAAGTTTAATTCTGTATTTGGCGGACGGGCGGAATTACATGTGGTAAGAAATTAATATAGCAAAAAACTCGACTTGATCGCCATAGTTAATATATCTGTTATGATGCATGTTCTAAGTGTAGATCGGTGCGAGTGAATGTTGGTGCGAAAGGTATGTTGAACGCATGGAATGATGACGCGGATAGTGCGACAGTGACAATTTTGTGTAGAGACTGGTTGCTGGGGAGTGTGTGTGTGAGGCAGTCTTCTCTTGATAGTCGTGGCGAAAAGATGTACATGAGTCAAGTATGATAATAAATCTAAGAACAAGAAATCTGCGTTCATCTCATTGATTGGTCGTCACTTGTATTGTCTCGGTGAGCAAGTGTATGAAGCCTGTCTGTGGTACATGGTAGTGCAACGTAATATAGTGGTATGGAATCGAATCAAGTGAAACCCTCTCACTAAGCGTAATATGGTGGAGCATGCGAAACGACAGTCTGTGCTATGAAGACTCGTGTTTGTCTGTGAAAAGCCGACTTGAGAAAAAGAATCATATGCTGAAGTCCCGTACTGGAAAGAACTGTGCTGTTACTACTTCTCGGAAATAAATCGTGAAAGCACAGGCTCATTCGACGGACAGTTCTATGGTAGAACGTACCTCTATCGTTGCAACGGAAAATTCAATAACGGACATTTCAAGTGTTGTGATCAGCAATTGTACACCTCCAGTCAGCTGTGTATGTGATATCGACGTCACCTTACCGTGAACCGTTTAAAACATGACGTCGGCAAGACGAAGTTAAAAACTCGTCGATTCGTCAAATTGCCCATAAGCGTTTAATCCTGCATCGTGGTAAGATACCTTCAAAACTTTGTTGAGAGCTAGATTACAAGGGGATCTGTGTGTCGGGACGTATTGAACAAGTCAAGGGGATCTGTGTGTGGGGACCTGTGTGTATATTCGTTACTGTGGACAATTTGCGTTTGTGTTTTCTTTGTGTTTGAGTTTAGGTTTGCGTTTGTGGTTGTGTTTGGGTTTGGGTTTATTTTCGTTTGCTTTTTTTCTTTGAGTTTGTATTTTCGTTTGCTTTTTTTTCTTTGCGTTTGTGTTTTCTTTGTGTTTGTGATTGTGTTTGTTTTTGTGTTTTCGTTTGTGTTTGTATTTGCGTTTGTGTTATGTTTGCGTTTTTTTTTGTGTGTTTTGGTTTTGTTTGGTTGTGGTTGGGTTTGTGTTTGCGTTTGGATTTGTTTTCGTTTGCTTTTTTGTTTGCGTTAGTGTTTGTGTTTTCTTTGTGTTTGTGGTTTGGTTTGTCTTTGCGTTTGTTTTTGTGTTTTCGTTTGTGTTTGTTTTGTGTTAGTGTTGTATTTGCGTTTTTTTGTGTGTTTTGGTTGGTTGTGGTTAGGGTGGGCAATGCCGGATAAATGCTGATTACTAAACACACAAGTTATGGTCCTTTACAGATACGTTTTTCAGAGATGCCAGTGCAGGGCCTGGCCAGGACGGCTAGTATATATATATATATATATATATATATATATATATATATATATATATATATATATATATCTCTATATATATATATATATATATATATATATATATATATATATATATATATATATATATATATATATATATATATATATATATATATGGAAAACAAGGGTCGCTCTAAAATTAAAAAAAAAAAAATTCCATCTGGTACACGAATGAATCAGAGGTTTACCAACACACGAGCTGGCCCCATTCAGTTTTTGAAGTGAGAAACACGGAATCTCTTAGTCCAACACACCAAACTGACGCCCATTTGCATGAGGCTTTCATCAAAACGTTACTAACCGTGTACACTTTAGAGGATCGGTCAAACAGTTACGTGTCCTCTATTTAACTATCAAAGGGGGGCAACGAATCAAAGAAGTCATTCAAATTTGAAGAGTTGTCTATATTTTACACTGTAGTTTGTGTAATGGATTTTATTTTTTTGCGGAAGAGCGTGGTAGTGACTGTAAAATAAAGATAATCGTACCGCAGCTACAGTGTTTTTCTGTTACAAACCAAATATCAAGGCAAAAATGCACGAAAATTAAATTCAATTTTTTTTAAAAAATATTAATTATGGTCAGCCGTGGGCCCCTAAACTGCCTGGGCCCCCCGCATTGCGGGGTCTGGCGGCACTGTAGTTCCGCCCCAAGCCTATAATTCTCGTGTACGTGTAACGGGCAGAGTTTCTTCCAGGCATCTCTTCGTGTGGGGGGGGGGGGGGGGCGGAGCCACCCCGAAGAAAGTCTACCGCCCCTCCGAACGGGATGGATTTTATATAGTAAACATACACTTTTACTAGTGTCCCCCCCCCCCCCCCCCCCCGAAAAATGTTGACCGCCCCCCGAAAATTTCAAATGCCCCCCCCCCCCCCCCCCCCACCCCCGGAGAAAAAGTCTGGAAGAAACACTGGTAACGGGTACCGACGGCTAGTTTAAAATAAATAGTAATAAATAGTAAAGGGCATAGATCTGAAAGTAAACACACAGTTGACGTCAAATGTTTTTATCACGTGACTCCTTATTTAGATACTGGTTCGTCAGACAGAAAATGGCTACGGGATTTGTGAATAATGATGTCGAAGGCTCTCAAATTGAAATGGTTCGCGATAGGGAAATTATTGATAATACTGATTCTATAAAATTAAATGAAGCAGTTACAAAAGAATCGAAAGATGTACCCTTAGAACCATTAAATACACCTTGGACATTTTGGATCGACAGGTAAGCGGTCTGGTAAGAAGTTAAGTCAAGTTTCTATCTACTAATAATAATTACTAGATCTAGATTCTATCTAGATTCTAAATCTAGACTCCTAGAGTGACCCTAGACTAGACTCTAGATCTAGATCTACTACTCTAGCTCAAGCTAGTAGAGGTCTAGACTAGATCCTCTAGACCTAGACTAGAATATTTCTAGATCTAGAACTACAGATCTAACGGATGTTATTTAATATATTTAGGCTAGTAAATTTCACGTTTTAACTGGATTTAGATCAAGATCTAGATTCTAGATCTCTAGATTAGATCTAGAAATAGAATCTAGACTCAATCTAGATTCTAGAGCAGTTGTTCCCAAACTTTTTCGAGTGGCAACCCCCTTAGAATTAAAAAGTTTAAATTAGTTAGGAAATTAATTAACACGATTTTCTAGCAGACTTTCAATATAAATTACAAGCCGACCAGCGGCATATCATACGCCGCTATTTAGTTGTTGTTTTTTTTACTTTTCAGTTATTCATAATTTGTGAATTCGACACTACCAACGCTGCCACTGAAAATATTTCTTTAAAACACTATAAGTAGCTCGTTAAGGACGATAACCCCCCCCCCTCCGTTAAAGTAAACTCCACTTAGTTACCCCCCCCCCCTACGTTTAAAATCATTTCAAACTAAATTATCTGCCCCTAATAGTTGTCACTTAACTCGGCTGTGTTTGTAATGTTTGTAAACATAAAGAGTGAACCACAGCTCACCAGACCATGTAGGGGTAGGGGTGGTAGGGAGCGCGTTTGCAGCTTGTTTTCTAGCGGCTCCCAGAAGAGAATTATATATATGGATTCTTGATAATTGTTTTAATGCAATGGGTGAAAGTGCATGTTATTCACTAGCCTCAACAAAAAACAATCACGGTTGAGTTACGCCAACCTCATGTTATACTCAGTAATTAAGTTATTTCTTTGTTTTGTTTTTAATTGGAGAAATGTTGAAAATATGTTATCGCAAAGATATGTATACATAAAAGGAACTAAAACTCAAAAGGCAATCTATTTCACGTTTGGGTATGAATGGTGCATACTACACCAAAATTGTTTGAGCAGTTTTTCATTTAACACGACTCGTAACGCAAAACCATTCCGCAAATTTAAGAATTCTTCTTGTAATTCATCGGGAATGCTGGCAACATCAAGGGGAATGGGCCATGTGACAATGCAGATTCTTCTTCTTTCAGCTCAGGGAAAATAATGCAGCAGTTAGTTTTCAAGAGATTCAAGATGCACAGAATCCTCTTTCAAATTTTTATTTATCTCACAATCAGATTCATCTATCACACTGCAGAATTTCTTAAACATGCCAATATTTCCAATATGTATTTTTCTTTGCCAAATTTGAAGTTTTGATAAAAATGCCAAGAGATTATCATGAAAATAGATAATATTCGTTCATTTGCAGGTTAAACTTATGTTGCTGTTGGAATATATCTGCTAGGTATGATACTCTCTCCAAACAATCTTTGTCGTTTAATTATATCAAAAGGTCTTGTTTCCTTTGCACTACCAAGGACAACAGGATTTCATCTTTCAATTAAAAAATACTATTCACATTTCCTATTGTCAGCCAGCGTACTGTAGTGTACAACCTCATAATCTGTATTCATATCTTTTCACAGTTCTTGAAACAGACGGGTGTTTAGGGCTCCAGATTAAAATAATTTACGGCTTTTATTAGCAATGGAGTCGGAGGAGTATTGCTTGCGAGGCATATCGGGGAATGATGCAGTGAATTCCCCTTCATTAGGTAGCTAAATCTTTACTTTTTTTCTGAAAGCCCGATTTTGACCCAAACATGACACACCATCCGTACAAGAATCCCCAAGAATGAATTTCTCCATCTTCAACGTGCAGGGTTTGATGAGATTTTCTCCTATTGTGTGGGGTTTATTTTTGCTTGGCAATTTCGAATGCAACATCATATGATGCGTGATCTAATGCTGTGTTTTCTTGTTGAAAACTTCCTGTTCTATCAAGGCTCTGACGTGTGCAACTAGCTTCATGCCAACGAGAGAACTCTGTATCTTTTTTGGTGTCATCCGAATGACTCATCTTAAAATGACGTTATAGTTTTGAAGGTTTCATAGACTCATGACTGAGAACAACTTTGCACAATACACATTGTTTATTCTCTATTCCCCTTCCAGTGATTTTAATAAAATCGAATTTCAGTGATTTTTCTAAATATTTATGGGTTTTTGTCATTGCTGCGGTTTAGTCTACCCATTACTTTCTAATACCAGGCACACGAGATTTTGGTTTTTCATACTAATAAGTTTTAAATTTATGGTAAATTAAATAGTTTAAAAGGTAGTTTCCTAATGTTAATTACAAAGTAGAATGGTTTTCCACTTTGATTTGATGGTTTTGCGATCTGATTACATGTTATTGCTGTCTCTGCTTTGGTCTTTCCCCTGTATATAGGTTAGTTTCAAATACGTTAAAAACTCAATTTTAAAAAGTTTCCTCTTTGAGAAAGAAAGTTTCCATGGTAATATTACGATATAGCGTCGGTTATTATTCCGGAATGGTACAGTAGTAAAAAAACAGTAAAACCATGGCGTAGTCTATCACACCGTTCCGGAAACCACCGCAAATACTGTAAACCATCATTTATTTGGCGCCATATTATTTTTAATACAAAATGAATACAATTGTGCATAGATTAATTTTAGTTGCATTTTTAAGTACTGTTTTGATAGGGTAAAGCAGGGCACTAAGAGCTGTGTGGTATTAGGACCTTATCAGCACCCCACCCCCACAAAACCCCCCAAATAAAACTTCTTTTTCCCTAAAATTTCTCCATAAAACCATTTTGTGAACTCTTTTCCCTTGCATACATAACTTAGGAAACTTCACTTTGTTATAAACCAAATGAGTTTTTTTAAGACCATTCTTTGTTCCTATATTAAAGCATTGGTTGCTGTACATTTTAATACCATTTTTATAACTATGGCTAGAATAGTTTTAATTTTTTTCACAGTAATTGTTGATGGCAAAACAAAATGACCAATATTTGTCCGATTTTACCATGCTGTAAAGTTTTTATCATTATCAGAGTAAAACTTGACGGATCACTATCATAATGGTTTTAATTTTTAGATAATAACTAAATCTACATTAATTTTGTCCACTAGCTTGCATGTTCAGAAAAGTTATTACAGATATTGTTATGTGGCTTTTGTTTCCCATGGTGCAAGTTTCTCATTTATTAGAGCACTGAATATGACACTGGTATAGGAATATTTAACACAAAATGTATTAATTGTTAAACGGACTTGTGTCTAAATGATAGAAATACAATTTTAAACTTCTAAAAAGCAAAAATTCAGACATCTGATGTTAGCCAGGTAATTTTTAAAATGGTGCACATACTTATTACCCCCTATGGGCAATACAATTGTAGGAAAAAAAGTCACAGGAAAAATACACAGGAAAAAAGTCACAAATATATATTTTCATGGAATTTGTTAATACTTTTATGTATTAAATATTCAGAAAGTGCAAATCAACTTAGGTTAATTAAATATAAGGAAATGTTCGCAGGTTGTATGCGAATAGTGAAATTTATAACACACGCAAATATTTAGTGTGAACTATTTACATTTTATTCCTTTATACTTTATACATATAATATTTAATAGAATTTAATAAAATGTTCCAACCTTCCATTTTTCATAGTATTTGTTAAATTAGCGCGAAAAGGCATTAAGACGTAGTTAATGTGACTTGCCGACCTTAACTCATTGCAACAATAGGTCAACCACCTGTACTACCCAAATTTATCACACTCATTACAAAACAAAGGGAAGGATCAAAGCAGAAACCCGACACGGTACAAAGGCTGTCATTGACGCAAATCGTCAACAACACACAATATGGACGGACAAGGCCGACTGAGGCGAAGCCGACCAAGGAATGGCATTAAATTAAACATGAAAAACACAATGATGTGCCTAAAATTCGTTTATAATTAAAACATTTCTAGAGCGTATTTAACTAAATTCATTACAAAAGTTGTGGTTGCTGTGTAAATTAGGTTACAGTATTTTTACTTATTGTTATAAGCCACAATGCTTTTATCGTTTATAAAAATGCTAAAACAACAATAACCCACATCAATCAACACCCAAAATTTTACAATTCTCAACAATAAAAATAAAAATATTTATTAAAAGATTTTTGTGACTTTTTTTCTGTGACTTTCTTTCTGTGACTTTTTTTCCGAATTTTTTTTTCCTTTGTGACTTTTTTTGTGACTTTTTCCTAGCAAAAACTGTGACTTTTTTTCTGTGTTTTTTTTCCTGTGACTTATTTTCTGTTCACGGGCAATACAACCTACTCAGCCCCCTACCTGTTTCTAACCAACCATAACATTTCTAATCTCTTTGTAAGTAATAATAGTAAGTAATAGGGATAACTGTTCTTAGATCTCAGCCAATCTGGGGTGGTATGTTATGTAATTTGTGACCATCATGGTTTAGCAAGGAAGTGATCAGACACATTAATAACAGTGCTCCCCCTCCACACCAAGCCCCCACCTGTTTCTAGCCCACTATAAAACTCCATCTCTTTGTAGGTAACATGGATTACAGTTCTTAGATCTCAGCTATTCTGGGGTGGCATGTTATGGCCCTCAGGGTCCAGCAAGGAGAACAAATGGGAAATGAGTACCACTGCCCTCTACTCAAAATTACTCACCTCCATGATACCCAGTCCCCACCTGTATCTAACCCACCATAAACTTTATCTCTTTTTAGCTAACATGGATTAGTGTTCTTAGATCTCAGCCAACCAGAGATAGCATCTCTTATGTAATGTATGGCCCTCAGGGTCCAGCAGGGAGATAAAGGGGAAATCAGTATCACAGCTCTCCCCTCAACATTTCTCACCTCCATGTCATGTTATGTAATGTATGGCTCACGTGGCTTATTAGGGGGAAATAAAGGCAGATTAGTTAGTACCAGTGAATGGAAAAAAACACAGAAAAAAAAGTCACAGTTTTTGCTAGGAAAAAAAGTCACAGAAATAAAGTCACAATAGAAAAGTCACAAAAATATTCTAAAATATATATTGATTTAATTGTTGATAATTATAAAATGTTGGGTGTTTATTAATGTGCTTGGTAATTTTTTCGGTAGCATATTTGAAAACTTTAAAAGCATTATGGTTTTTAACAATAACAAGATAAAATACTGTGAGATAATGTACATGGCAACATCAACATTTGTTACGTATTTAGTTAAATACACGGGGAAAATTATTAAAAAATAAATTTAGGCTCATCATTGTGTTTGCATATGTTTTAGCCATAGGCCTTATATTGGTTGGCTTCTCCTCAGCAGGCTTTGTCCAACCATATTGTGTGTTAATTACGTTTTGCGACAATGACAGCCTTTGAACCGTTGTATGAATTGTGAACTGGGTCCAAAGGGACATAGTGATAGCTAGTATCATTTAAAGTGTGTGTACACAGCATTCATTGTTTTGGGGTTAAAAATTAATTATTTTTATTGTGGAGTTAGTCTAAGCTAGGAGATAATACTTAACCCTTTGAGCCCGCCAGGCTGGTAAACTGGCTTCAACATTAGGCATATATGTCCGAAAAGCCGGTTTTCCGGCCCAATGATCTAGCGTCATATTCCTAGCCGTCTAATTAAATATAATTAGCGGAAGACTGACTAAAACTGCGCATACGTCTTTTTAGTGCGGGATTATGATTATAAAAATAGATTTTAGGAAAAGTGAAAGTGTTTACATTCCGTAGCAATGCCGCCGAAACAAAAAGCTGAGCCACAGCCATCGACTTCAGCACATCAAGATGAATCAAAAGACCAAAATATCAGCAAAAGAAGTAGAATGACTGCATCGCAGGCAATACAACTACTTATTGATTCTGATGAAGAAGATAATATTCCTGGTCTATATTGTGATGATAGTGACGTTGAATTTGAGACTGAACACAGTGACATTGAAATTGACAGTGACAATGAAACTGTTCAAGTACGTTCTAATGCACGTGGTGCTGTAAAACTTCAGTCTACTTGGCGTGTCGATAATAATTATGATAATTGTTCGTTTTATATACATTGTTCTGTTCATACATTGCAAAAAAATAAAGAATTTCAGAATCTTGCAGTATTGTTGTTTGATCCTGAGTCTGGATATCAAATGTGGTTTGATTATCTCAAATGGTTCAAAAGTTATAGGCAAAGTTAGAAGCATATAAGTGAAAATTGGTTTGGCCCTGGGAGCTCAGGAAATGGGAGAAATTAGGCCAGGGAGGCCAGAGTTCAATAGGTTAATGCCCCATGGCCTAGCTACATTTACCACAATCGCTGATTTTGAGGGTATGGCTATAAATGCTAAATTAAACCAATTTAAAGTAAATTTAATAGCCTTTATTATTATTATTATATTGTGTATGATGTGTTGGAATAATTTTGCATTAATTTCAATATTAGAAAATACTTGGATTAGTAAAAATCTTTAAAAATGTACAGGTGCTAAAAAGTGTGGCTCTTACTGCCCTTCTTTATCATTTTGTATTTCTAATTATTTTAAGTGTATTTTCTAATTATTGCTTCTACTAAACATTGTTCTTGTTCTTCTTACTACTTTTAACTATGAGTTTAGTAACTCTAAGCGTCTTACTTTACTAGATCTAGAATCTAGTTGTCACAAATCTTCTGCAAGTTTCTTTCTGTGTTTCTTAAAAAAAAATTAATTAGGCCTACTACACACGACTTTATTAATAATATTTAGATCTACTAATTGTTACTAATTTTTGGCCAATTAAACTTTAAATTAAGCTAAAACATTAATTTAATGCACTTGACTTAATTTTTTTTTCAACGGTCAATTAAAATATTGTTTACAGTAATGTATGTTAACAAAACTTAACAAACATTCATTATCGGATGATTATGTCGCGAGATTACCGTTTCCATAGCAGATACATCTATCTATCTATCCTAATATATAAAAGCCCATGTGCACAATTCTCTCTCTCTCTCTCTCTCTCTCTCTCTCTCTCTCCGCAAAATATTTTCACAGGCTATGATATCCGTATCTGCATTAGAAATGAGCGGGCATGCTTTTTGCCATTATTTAAATAGCCTATAGGTATATATATAGGTATATATATATATATGTATATATATATGTATATATATATATGTATATATATATATGTATATGTATATATATATGTATATATATATATATATATACATGTATATATATACATATACATATATATATACATATATATATACATATATATATACATATATATATATATATATATATATATATATATAGATATATATATATATATATATATATATATATATATATATATATATATATATATATATATATATACATATATATATATACATATATATATATATACATATATATATACATATATATATACACATATATATATACACATATATATATACACATATATATATATATACACATATATATATATATACACATATATATATATATACACATATATATATACACATATATATACACATATATATATACACACATATATATATATATATATATATATATATATATATATATATATAGATATATATATATAGATATATATATATAGATATATATAGATATATATAGATATATATAGATATATATAGATATATATATATATATATATATATATATATATAGATAGATATATAATGATATATATATATAGATATATATATATAGATATATATATATATAGATATATATATATAGATATATATATATAGATATATATATAGATATATATATAGATATATATGTATATAGATATATATAGATATATATAGATATATATATAGATATATATGTATATAGATATATATATATATATGTATATAGATATATATAGATATATATAGATATATATAGATATATATGTATATAGATATATATAGATATATATGTATATATATATGTATATATATATATATGTACATGTATGTATGTATATGTATGTATATATATATGTATCTCTCTCTCTCTCTCTCTCCCCCTCCTCCTCCCTCCCTCTGTCCCTCCATCTCTGTCCGTCACATATTTTCTATATAGAGAACTTAAAGATACTGACTATTGTTGAAATGTATATGGTTATGACAAGAACACAATCATTGGCAAAGTTAATGAAGTCATATGAAACAAAAAAAATATCTACATGAAACAATGTTAATAAAAAGTTTAAACTATGGAAAGCACACAACACTAATGGCATAATTGATTTTAGTATAAAAATATATCCATGTATATGTGTAATATAACCAATAAGGCAACCTTACCACCCCTACTCCCAAGTTTGCAAATGTCCACAAAACTCTACTTAACTATGATTTCCCCCACCTCCTAACCAACATGGGCATGAATGTCCAGAAAAGGATTGTGCGTGAGTTAGAGTCAAAGGACTGCATGATTGATAATTTTTTGTGTTGTGCAATACAGCCCACAGACGGTTTCCTAACTGGAAACTGGTTCGTCTTGTTTTTTAAAATTATATAGCCTATAGATTTAGCATAATTTACAAAATATAAAACCACTCATTACATCCTTACAGATCTGTTCGTGGTACAACTGTTAAGCAATATGAATCATCATTAACAAAAATTTACACAGTGGACACAGTTCAGGTTAGTAGTTAATGTTTTAACAAACACAAAAAACAACACTTTTTGCCTATCAATATTTAACATGACCCCAAAGACTATTGCAATGCAATTTTCAACCTCCCCCACTTGCTACTTTTTTTTTTACTCCTTGAGTATTCCTATCTAGTTGGCATAATATTCAATTTGACTTTCCCTACACAATTTCAAAAAGAGTTTTGTGGTGTCTGACGTGGTCATGGTGATATTTTTCTCTTTATTTGTGTATAAAAAATACAAATCGGAAGTTGTTTGACAACATTCATGCGAGTGCCATCATACTTTGGGGAACTAATGAGAGTACTCATGGGAAAGTTTCTGCGAAAAATAGTTCAAAATTTGTTTGGGGCTGTGCCCAGACAGGGAACGATTTGACGCCCATGAGCACTATCGCTCATACGTTGATTTAAAAGAGCGCCATGCATTGTGGATACAGTGGGGTAAAGTATCCTATGGATAAATCAAACAGATAAATCTGTGTGTGGGTTAGTCTGACTTTTATGAATTACTATTCTTACATTCAATTGCCATAAAACTTTGGGGAGTTGATGAAAATAATCATGTGAAGGTTCCTTCGAGAAAAAATGTAATTTAAATTTTGTAGGGGTGGGGTCACAGATTGTTGCAATTTGGCATCCAGACTTTCCCAGCAGCTTTATTTGCACCTTGGGTCCATTTGTTTGGTGTCCTCATAGTGAGTCAAGGGTATTTATTCAATGATCAAATTGCACCAGGTGCATCCCTCTGCGCTTTTCGGTCGGGTGACCCGTTGCCCCCCGAGCTCCCTTGTGAACATTAAGACACCCACATTTGTTTTAAAGAGTGCCATACACTATGGATACGGTGGACTGCTATAAATAATCCTTGGCTGAATCTAATCAGACGCCCCGTCAGCCTCCAGCTGGTGTCAGCCAATGTATGTACTCTCACCTTGTTTGCTTATTTACTAGAGAAAATACTTTTTTTTTCTCAATCATTAAAGTGTAATAATAATTGTTTCTGACTATTTAAAGGGTTTCTGGAGTGTATACAACCATATCCCTGAACCATCAAAATTAAATATTCGATATAGTTATCATCTTATGAGATCACAACGCAGACCTGTTTGGTAAGTGTAAGATATTCTATGTGAGCTACCACACTGATTACTTGTTCCTGTTAGAATAATTTTTTGTTGTTGTAATTTTGTACATAACTTATGCAAAGAAATTGAAAAGCTGTTGAAAAATTAAAGACACATGCTCCTGATTGCTTTTTTTCTTAAACAATTATTTTCCTGTTTTTCGCTCAAAAATTTTGTTAAGCTACTACAACAACATTAGTTCAGCATAATCAGCTGGTAGAGTGCTCAACTGCTTTAAACACAAGTTTAGATACTGTTTGGGACTTGAGTCTGCAAAAAAAAAAGTTTAGATACTGTTTGGGACTTGAGTCTGCAGGTCGCTGGGCATAGTGCTGACCACACCATCCTGTAGATCATTAGGTCTGAAAGGGTAACATTACTTACAATTTAATTACAAAACATTTTTATCGCAAAGTAAACCATATTTTCTGCCACTTTTCTTTTTATTAAGTAATTTGAATATTTATTTTATTTTAGGGAAGATGAGGAAAATAGTGAAGGTGGTAGTTGGACATTTAAATGTAAGAAGCAAGACACAGTAAGTTTTAATTTTTCATTACCGTTTATGTTTTATCTAAATTTGCATTCAGTGTTTGGACAATGCTCTACATTCAACATAAGATAGAACAAAACAATGAGATAGCAGAAAAACCATTTTACTTTGAGGTACATCTACTTGTATAAGGACAGTGTATAAGAAACCAAATTCAACTTTGAATCTTGGGCAAGGGCAAGGGCTTCGCTTTAAAATAAAGATGGCTGGTCTATAGGAGAGACTCAATTCTAGGTTTAATATCTAGGCCAGGGGTCGGCAATCGGGTGCCAAAAGCTACAATTTACCAAATTCCCAGTTTTTAAAGATCCACTACTCTTGACAAAATATATAAGAAGGGTTTCATCAATGTGTTACCAATCCTATGTTCTTAGACGTGTGACCTTGTTTTCTAAAACTGAGTTATTTAATTGTAAACAATTCATGCACTTGTATCTTAATTATGGGGACACGGGTTTACCTACATTACCGCATGAAAACCTAAAAAACCTTAATGTAAAACCTTTAAAAAACCTTAATGTAAATCACTTAGCGAAATAATGCAGTAGAACACAGTTCAGTGACCACCCATGTGTCAAGGACGTAGAAGGGCGCTCTCCGGAGCCCCCAATAACACTTCCACAGAGGCGCAGCGCACTGCCCCTAGCTACTTAAAACTAACATAGGCGCCAAATAGCATCCTGTTAACAATGATGCAGATTGCTTCATTCGCTAAAGTGACACAAATGAACAGGATTTTTTTCTTTAACACGTAAAAAAAATTATTTGACGTGTTTAAACATCAGTGTGACTGATGCAATATGTAAGCATTACTAATGGTCTATTATTAGATGCTCAATCTCAATTTCTGATTGGATCGTCTAAAAATAGATGATAATTGCATCATTCCCAAAGTGACAATACAGTTTGGATATTTTTACAGACAAAAAGAAACATCTCAGTTGATAATCTAACCTTGGTTAATTTTTCTGATTATTAAAATAAAATGTATTACAGGGCCCTCAGCGGCCCATGTCAGCCTTTGGGGGGTGAAATTGAAATTTTTGTTTGCAGCCATATCGCACCCTACCAAGGGCGCTGGCGGACTTGCCTGATTCCATTTAGTGAGCGACTATAACACCCCATCTTATCCATTGTCTATCACACTGTTTAGACCTAACGTAGTCTCCATAGAGCTCACGGGAATGACCAGGGCGCCCAATCGCATCCTACCGGGGACCACCCGTGCAAAATTGTAATTCAGCTTTTAAAAAGTCATAATCAAAAACTTAAGAAAAGAAACATTTTATTGATCAAGAGCGATGGAATGAAACATTGTTAAGATTATAAAAAAGAAGGGGTTTTGTTTTATTTACTGTGTATATTTATACTTGTTTAAAAAAACATAGACTACTAATACCTAATTGAAAAATTAAAACCAAATTCTATATAGTATTAGTCAACACTATACCATATTAAATGTACTGGCTGATTAAGAGACTTAAAATTAAGAGACTTAAAAGATTTAGTTAAAAACCCTGCTGTTCAATGGTAGTTATGTTGTTTTTGTCTTTTAAAAACACCTATTTCGGCAGAGCATAGACCTGATCACACAATCCCTTCATATGCTAAGAAGACAGAAACAGGTGAACTCTACTTCACCTACCCCGTGTCCCGCCAAGTCCCAATAGGCAACTTTATCATTCATGTATAAAAAAAACAACTGAAATTTTTTTTTTTTAGATTGACTTGGTGTATTTCGAACACATAGATTGCTTTATATATATATATAATATATAAATATATATATATAATATATAAATATATATATAATATATATATAATATATATATAATATATATATATAATATATATATATAAATATATATAATATATATATAATATATATATATAATATATATATGTAATATATATAATATATATATGTAATATATATATAATATA
>NW_026734209.1:7500-10000 GCF_028476545.2 Physella acuta
AAACACGATAGACTTAAATCTAGAGTTAAGGAATAAAACCGACCCGCGAACCAGCTACTAAATGGTTCGATAAGACTTATCTCAAATACAATCGTTTTCTATCAGTGTTATGCCTTCAATCGATACTTTTTGATGAAATAAATACTTAAATGATTTAATGAATGCATATATACATGTAATTAATGAGTGAAAGTATGTATAAAGTATTAGATAAATTAATAATAAACCGACCCAGCTACTAAATGGTTCGATAAGACTTATCTCAAATACAATCGTTTTCTGTAATTGTTATGCCTTAAATTGATAATTTTTAGTTAAACAAATACTTAACTAATGAAATAAATACATAGATAAATGTATTTAATGAATTAAAGTATGTATAAAGTATTATATAAATTAATAATAAACCGAATCCGACCAAATTTAAATCTAAAACCACGATCGGCGGCGTAATGAAGTGTATCGTAAACCCGTTTTTTTTATAATTTAAAATGTAATGACAGAACTCCCAAAACAACAATACACATACATATTAGTACTATGGTGAATTGTAGTTGTATTAGGACCGTAATTATAGTTAATTAAGGAACCATTCATTGTCTTCGCTCTGTTATGTACGTCGTCGTTTAATCGACACGGCATATTTGGCTTGAATCTAGAAAAATTCAAACTCTAACCCTAAGGTAGACAGGCAGGGTAAATAAATGTGGGTGATCTCTCATAAAATTGTCTTCTAGGAATTATTTTTATATAGACTATCTTTTCTGTAGAGTTTAAGTGGACAAGCGCGGACGAAATAGAGCGCAAAATTTAAAATGAATTAAAAATTTTCATCAGACCGGAAGTAGGCATAACCTAGGCGCCATGTTTCCGTCGTACAAGTTTTCACCGTTGCAGTCACCGTTTCAATCGCTCTTCGTGTGGACGTGTATTATTTCTAGTCATGTGTTGTGTAGATGATTCGCTTAAGGTAGGTGTTCGGACTTATTTCTTTAATATTAATTAAACCGTATTTGCCTTGTCGGCCTTAAAATAAAGCTATTTTTTTTTCATCGCAATCGAAGTGTTAGATCTAGAATCTAGTTCCCGCCTCCGCTTCGCTAATTCGACTTAATGTAACTATGACACAACTATTAAATCTAGAGTCTCTATTTTAATTAAATAATTAGGAATTCTATCTCTAGATGATATCTAATCTATTCCCACACGTGTGTGCAAGTAGGATTTAACGTCAGAACAGGTGTGGTGGTCTAGGCGTCGCTATTTTTGACGGTAGGAATTTTTTTTTTAAATTCGTAAAATTTTATATAGACTTTATATAGCAATTTACTAAGACCGACCCTAACGCCCAGTAAATATTTAATTACCACATTGTTATGGACACGGTGTATTAGGTAGGGCCGAGGGCTATCCATAGGTACCAATTTTTAAATTTTGTGACAATTAGGAGCCGAGTTATAAAATAAATTTAAAATACTGGTTCTGGTCTTAGACTTTATATAGCAATTTACTAAGACCGACCTTAATACCCATTAATTATTTAATTAGCGCATAGTTATGGACATCCTGTATTAGGTTGGGCCCAGGGCTATCCGTAGGTACCAAGTTTATAATTTTGTGACGATTATTAGTCGAGTTATAAAATAAATAAAAAAAACTGGTTCTGGTTTGCACTACATTTCTTTCTTCTTTAACGGCGGACTCCCGGTCCAGCCCCATGGGTTACCCGTGAGCCGGGGCCTCGTTAGCCTGGACGGCTCCGATGTGACCGCGGATTGTTGTGGCCCGCCTCAGCCCGAGTCGAGATCACCCTTCCGATCGAAGGTGGACGCCATAGGGCGCCCGGGATAGCCCGGGGCGCTGTTCGTCACCCGAGCGCAGGGGCGCCGGGAGACGCCCCCGGTGAAGTTTGGCGGGTGATTCTGGTAGAGCTCCCCACCCCGATCGCAGGACACCCCTCGCCGCCCGCCCAGGTGTCGAGGTGGCCGCGGGGGAACTCGGGGCGTTTTGGCTCCCCCTTGTGCCGGAGCGGCGCCCTCGGTCCCAGAACGCCCCTGGCGGGTGATTCGCATGCCCCCTGGGGTGGGGAACGCGGGTGGGTGGTCGTAAAGCGTGTAACCGCAGTGGGGGCGGCCCCTTAGTCGGGGGCGCCAAAGTTGGCACCCCACCTGGGGCGCCCCCCGGAAGTGTGGCGCCCGCGCGAGTGAGCCCCGTAGATGCGCCCCGACACCCCCGCGCCGCCCCCCGGGTCGCGGCACCCCCGGCGCCCTCCGTGCGGGCTCCCCTCATGGGGCGGCACCCCGGTCCTCCCCGAGACTATGTACCCGATTTTTCGGTTTAACACTAGAGGTATGGGCAGAAATACGGCGGTTAAAACGGTCTGTATCTACTATTGTGGAGGTGAGTGTCGGTGAAGCCTCTATGTGACGCTAGGATCCGCGCTCCCTCGCAGCCAGCGACATGTGCCCGATCTGACCGTGCGTGGCTCAGTCTCCCGACT
>NW_026734209.1:17500-19878 GCF_028476545.2 Physella acuta
ACATTAAAACTACATTTCACTTTGCGCTGAATGTACGTGGATATTAAAAACCCAATTGAAAAATTTGGTTGAGTTCATCCCGCCGTTTACCCGAATTTTAAAAAAATTGTGAAAAATAAAAAAAAAATAGATGAGCTGAAGTTTGATGGGTTGCCGATCAGACCGCCTCGACTTAGCGGCATTCCCGCGTAGAGTGATCGAGAGTTTTCCAGTCTCAAGCTCGCCCAGTGTAAAGACGCGGCATTGCCGTAGAGGCTAAGCTGCTAAGTAGAGACGGTGTTTGTACAACTATATTTCACTTTATATTCTTAACCAATGTATGTGTTGTAGAAAGCAGATTTTTCTCATCCCGCCGTTTACCTGAAACGAATAAAAATTTATTTTGTACAAAATTAAAAACATTAGTGTTTCCAATAAACTACATTTCACGTTTTCTAATTTAAACTTAAACGAATGACTGGTATCAAAATATAGGATCTATGTGAAAATAAAAACACGGTGTAAGAGTTTTCAAACCTCGGTAATGCCGTCTAAGACCAACTAGTCGACCGAAGGGACAGTAGTTTTCCGGTCGATAAGACATATCAGCCCGGTATCGCCAAAGTTAATTACGATCGGTCATAATAAACTAAATTTAAAATAAATAAATAACCCAAACGTGTGTATACATCATGTGGTACGTATTCAGTTCTATTCTAACTGGAATATATATTTTAAGAATCAATGAACTTAAGTTTTAAAACCAAACCGAAATCGCGCGAGTCGTCGTTGTAAAACTAGATTTAACAAACGGCTGCGTAATATTAGACTTAAAAATATTATATAATATCCTCTATTGATTAAATAGTGAAAAATAAGCTTCAATGTAGCTTAATCTAGTACAAAATCTAAAAGTTGTGATAAATTAAATTGAAATTAAACACGATAGACTTAAATCTAGAGTTAAGGAATAAAACCGACCCGCGAACCAGCTACTAAATGGTTCGATAAGACTTATCTCAAATACAATCGTTTTCTATCAGTGTTATGCCTTCAATCGATACTTTTTGATGAAATAAATACTTAAATGATTTAATGAATGCATATATACATGTAATTAATGAGTGAAAGTATGTATAAAGTATTAGATAAATTAATAATAAACCGACCCAGCTACTAAATGGTTCGATAAGACTTATCTCAAATACAATCGTTTTCTGTAATTGTTATGCCTTAAATTGATAATTTTTAGTTAAACAAATACTTAACTAATGAAATAAATACATAGATAAATGTATTTAATGAATTAAAGTATGTATAAAGTATTATATAAATTAATAATAAACCGAATCCGACCAAATTTAAATCTAAAACCACGATCGGCGGCGTAATGAAGTGTATCGTAAACCCGTTTTTTTTATAATTTAAAATGTAATGACAGAACTCCCAAAACAACAATACACATACATATTAGTACTATGGTGAATTGTAGTTGTATTAGGACCGTAATTATAGTTAATTAAGGAACCATTCATTGTCTTCGCTCTGTTATGTACGTCGTCGTTTAATCGACACGGCATATTTGGCTTGAATCTAGAAAAATTCAAACTCTAACCCTAAGGTAGACAGGCAGGGTAAATAAATGTGGGTGATCTCTCATAAAATTGTCTTCTAGGAATTATTTTTATATAGACTATCTTTTCTGTAGAGTTTAAGTGGACAAGCGCGGACGAAATAGAGCGCAAAATTTAAAATGAATTAAAAATTTTCATCAGACCGGAAGTAGGCATAACCTAGGCGCCATGTTTCCGTCGTACAAGTTTTCACCGTTGCAGTCACCGTTTCAATCGCTCTTCGTGTGGACGTGTATTATTTCTAGTCATGTGTTGTGTAGATGATTCGCTTAAGGTAGGTGTTCGGACTTATTTCTTTAATATTAATTAAACCGTATTTGCCTTGTCGGCCTTAAAATAAAGCTATTTTTTTTTCATCGCAATCGAAGTGTTAGATCTAGAATCTAGTTCCCGCCTCCGCTTCGCTAATTCGACTTAATGTAACTATGACACAACTATTAAATCTAGAGTCTCTATTTTAATTAAATAATTAGGAATTCTATCTCTAGATGATATCTAATCTATTCCCACACGTGTGTGCAAGTAGGATTTAACGTCAGAACAGGTGTGGTGGTCTAGGCGTCGCTATTTTTGACGGTAGGAATTTTTTTTTTAAATTCGTAAAATTTTATATAGACTTTATATAGCAATTTACTAAGACCGACCCTAACGCCCAGTAAATATTTAATTACCACATTGTTATGGACACGGTGTATTAGGTAGGGCCGAGGGCTATCCATAGGTACCAATTTTTAAATTTTGTGACAATTAGGAGCCGAGTTATAA
>NW_026734210.1:0-2500 GCF_028476545.2 Physella acuta
AAATTTTACGAATTTAAAAAAAAAATTCCTACCGTCAAAAATAGCGACGCCTAGACCACCACACCTGTTCTGACGTTAAATCCTACTTGCACACACGTGTGGGAATAGATTAGATATCATCTAGAGATAGAATTCCTAATTATTTAATTAAAATAGAGACTCTAGATTTAATAGTTGTGTCATAGTTACATTAAGTCGAATTAGCGAAGCGGAGGCGGGAACTAGATTCTAGATCTAACACTTCGATTGCGATGAAAAAAAAATAGCTTTATTTTAAGGCCGACAAGGCAAATACGGTTTAATTAATATTAAAGAAATAAGTCCGAACACCTACCTTAAGCGAATCATCTACACAACACATGACTAGAAATAATACACGTCCACACGAAGAGCGATTGAAACGGTGACTGCAACGGTGAAAACTTGTACGACGGAAACATGGCGCCTAGGTTATGCCTACTTCCGGTCTGATGAAATTTTTAATTCATTTTAAATTTTGCGCTCTATTTCGTCCGCGCTTGTCCACTTAAACTCTACAGAAAAGATAGTCTATATAAAAATAATTCCTAGAAGACAATTTTATGAGAGATCACCCACATTTATTTACCCTGCCTGTCTACCTTAGGGTTAGAGTTTGAATTTTTCTAGATTCAAGCCAAATATTGCCGTGTCGATTAAACGACGACGTACATAACAGAGCGAAGACAATGAATGGTTCCTTAATTAACTATAATTACGGTCCTAATACAACTACAATTCACCATAGTACTAATATGTATGTGTATTGTTGTTTTGGGAGTTCTGTCATTACATTTTAAATTATAAAAAAAACGGGTTTACGATACACTTCATTACGCCGCCGATCGTGGTTTTAGATTTAAATTTGGTCGGATTCGGTTTATTATTAATTTATATAATACTTTATACATACTTTAATTCATTAAATACATTTATCTATGTATTTATTTCATTAGTTAAGTATTTGTTTAACTAAAAATTATCAATTTAAGGCATAACAATTACAGAAAACGATTGTATTTGAGATAAGTCTTATCGAACCATTTAGTAGCTGGGTCGGTTTATTATTAATTTATCTAATACTTTATACATACTTTCACTCATTAATTACATGTATATATGCATTCATTAAAATCATTTAAGTATTTATTTCATCAAAAAGTATCGATTGAAGGCATAACACTGATAGAAAACGATTGTATTTGAGATAAGTCTTATCGAACCATTTAGTAGCTGGTTCGCGGGTCGGTTTTATTCCTTAACTCTAGATTTAAGTCTATCGTGTTTAATTTCAATTTAATTTATCACAACTTTTAGATTTTGTACTAGATTAAGCTACATTGAAGCTTATTTTTCACTATTTAATCAATAGAGGATATTATATAATATTTTTAAGTCTAATATTACGCAGCCGTTTGTTAAATCTAGTTTTACAACGACGACTCGCGCGATTTCGGTTTGGTTTTAAAACTTAAGTTCATTGATTCTTAAAATATATATTCCAGTTAGAATAGAACTGAATACGTACCACATGATGTATACACACGTTTGGGTTATTTATTTATTTTAAATTTAGTTTATTATGACCGATCGTAATTAACTTTGGCGATACCGGGCTGATATGTCTTATCGACCGGAAAACTACTGTCCCTTCGGTCGACTAGTTGGTCTTAGACGGCATTACCGAGGTTTGAAAACTCTTACACCGTGTTTTTATTTTCACATAGATCCTATATTTTGATACCAGTCATTCGTTTAAGTTTAATTAGAAAACGTGAAATGTAGTTTATTGGAAACACTAATGTTTTTAATTTTGTACAAAATAAATTTTTATTCGTTTCAGGTAAACGGCGGGATGAGAAAAATCTGCTTTCTACAACACATACATTGGTTAAGAATATAAAGTGAAATATAGTTGTACAAACACCGTCTCTACTTAGCAGCTTAGCCTCTACGGCAATGCCGCGTCTTTACACTGGGCGAGCTTGAGACTGGAAAACTCTCGATCACTCTACGCGGGAATGCCGCTAAGTCGAGGCGGTCTGATCGGCAACCCATCAAACTTCAGCTCATCTATTTTTTTTTTATTTTTCACAATTTTTTTAAAATTCGGGTAAACGGCGGGATGAACTCAACCAAATTTTCAATTGGGTTTTTAATATCCACGTACATTCAGCGCAAAGTGAAATGTAGTTTTAATGTATTTAAACATAGAACAACCACCGTCATTCGCCAGCTCTGTTAGACTAACGACTCGCCGCTTCGCATCCTCGGTGGAACGGGCGACCTCTCGATCACTTGCGGCCACAGTACGGCAATGCCGCAAAATAAAGTCGGTTTGATCGGTGAACTGCCACTCGCACGATGAAACTTTGAGACATTTTTTTTCGGACTTTGAAAATTTTCAAAGTCCGACCGAATGACGAAAAGTGAAATGTAGTGCAAAACTTTGAATAAAAAAAAAAAGAAACAGGCGCATGAG
>NW_026734210.1:10000-12500 GCF_028476545.2 Physella acuta
CGGGGCGCATCTACGGGGCTCACTCGCGCGGGCGCCACACTTCCGGGGGGCGCCCCAGGTGGGGTGCCAACTTTGGCGCCCCCGACTAAGGGGCCGCCCCCACTGCGGTTACACGCTTTACGACCACCCACCCGCGTTCCCCACCCCAGGGGGCATGCGAATCACCCGCCAGGGGCGTTCTGGGACCGAGGGCGCCGCTCCGGCACAAGGGGGAGCCAAAACGCCCCGAGTTCCCCCGCGGCCACCTCGACACCTGGGCGGGCGGCGAGGGGTGTCCTGCGATCGGGGTGGGGAGCTCTACCAGAATCACCCGCCAAACTTCACCGGGGGCGTCTCCCGGCGCCCCTGCGCTCGGGTGACGAACAGCGCCCCGGGCTATCCCGGGCGCCCTATGGCGTCCACCTTCGATCGGAAGGGTGATCTCGACTCGGGCTGAGGCGGGCCACAACAATCCGCGGTCACATCGGAGCCGTCCAGGCTAACGAGGCCCCGGCTCACGGGTAACCCATGGGGCTGGACCGGGAGTCCGCCGTTAAAGAAGAAAGAAATGTAGTGCAAACCAGAACCAGTTTTTTTTATTTATTTTATAACTCGACTAATAATCGTCACAAAATTATAAACTTGGTACCTACGGATAGCCCTGGGCCCAACCTAATACAGGATGTCCATAACTATGCGCTAATTAAATAATTAATGGGTATTAAGGTCGGTCTTAGTAAATTGCTATATAAAGTCTAAGACCAGAACCAGTATTTTAAATTTATTTTATAACTCGGCTCCTAATTGTCACAAAATTTAAAAATTGGTACCTATGGATAGCCCTCGGCCCTACCTAATACACCGTGTCCATAACAATGTGGTAATTAAATATTTACTGGGCGTTAGGGTCGGTCTTAGTAAATTGCTATATAAAGTCTATATAAAATTTTACGAATTTAAAAAAAAAATTCCTACCGTCAAAAATAGCGACGCCTAGACCACCACACCTGTTCTGACGTTAAATCCTACTTGCACACACGTGTGGGAATAGATTAGATATCATCTAGAGATAGAATTCCTAATTATTTAATTAAAATAGAGACTCTAGATTTAATAGTTGTGTCATAGTTACATTAAGTCGAATTAGCGAAGCGGAGGCGGGAACTAGATTCTAGATCTAACACTTCGATTGCGATGAAAAAAAAATAGCTTTATTTTAAGGCCGACAAGGCAAATACGGTTTAATTAATATTAAAGAAATAAGTCCGAACACCTACCTTAAGCGAATCATCTACACAACACATGACTAGAAATAATACACGTCCACACGAAGAGCGATTGAAACGGTGACTGCAACGGTGAAAACTTGTACGACGGAAACATGGCGCCTAGGTTATGCCTACTTCCGGTCTGATGAAAATTTTTAATTCATTTTAAATTTTGCGCTCTATTTCGTCCGCGCTTGTCCACTTAAACTCTACAGAAAAGATAGTCTATATAAAAATAATTCCTAGAAGACAATTTTATGAGAGATCACCCACATTTATTTACCCTGCCTGTCTACCTTAGGGTTAGAGTTTGAATTTTTCTAGATTCAAGCCAAATATGCCGTGTCGATTAAACGACGACGTACATAACAGAGCGAAGACAATGAATGGTTCCTTAATTAACTATAATTACGGTCCTAATACAACTACAATTCACCATAGTACTAATATGTATGTGTATTGTTGTTTTGGGAGTTCTGTCATTACATTTTAAATTATAAAAAAAACGGGTTTACGATACACTTCATTACGCCGCCGATCGTGGTTTTAGATTTAAATTTGGTCGGATTCGGTTTATTATTAATTTATATAATACTTTATACATACTTTAATTCATTAAATACATTTATCTATGTATTTATTTCATTAGTTAAGTATTTGTTTAACTAAAAATTATCAATTTAAGGCATAACAATTACAGAAAACGATTGTATTTGAGATAAGTCTTATCGAACCATTTAGTAGCTGGGTCGGTTTATTATTAATTTATCTAATACTTTATACATACTTTCACTCATTAATTACATGTATATATGCATTCATTAAATCATTTAAGTATTTATTTCATCAAAAAGTATCGATTGAAGGCATAACACTGATAGAAAACGATTGTATTTGAGATAAGTCTTATCGAACCATTTAGTAGCTGGTTCGCGGGTCGGTTTTATTCCTTAACTCTAGATTTAAGTCTATCGTGTTTAATTTCAATTTAATTTATCACAACTTTTAGATTTTGTACTAGATTAAGCTACATTGAAGCTTATTTTTCACTATTTAATCAATAGAGGATATTATATAATATTTTTAAGTCTAATATTACGCAGCCGTTTGTTAAATCTAGTTTTACAACGACGACTCGCGCGATTTCGGTTTGGTTTTAAAACTTAAGTTCATTGATTCTTAAAATATATATTCCAGTTAGAATAGAACTGAATACGTACCACATGATGTATACACACGTTTGGGTTATTTAT